>NW_028301618.1:7517031-7821797 GCF_987345545.1 Pholcus phalangioides | reverse complement strand
CTTCACGAAAGTAAATCACAGGAAATGTGCAAAAATCAGTCTCCTATAAAATTCACGTTATAATGATCAGCAGCTAGTTTCTGAATTTTTCTGTTACTGGCGCTTACATAAGATTTCCATCGTGAGTTGACATTGGTGCAGGCCCGTAGCCAGAAATTTCCTTAGGAGTGGGGGACCAAAATGTTAGAACAATAGATTTGGACATTTTTTGTCATATTCTCACATTTCAGGGCATTGGGACTGCACAATAGAAGTCATCTGTACCTCATATAATTAACAGAGAGGATGCGTAGTACGGTTCAGCCCAAAGGAAAGAAAATGTCTGCCCTCTGTAGTACAATGGTACAGCACGTGCCTGGAAAATGCAAGGTTGGTGGTTTGATTCCCCACAGAGGAATGTGACGTTTCTTACACTTGGTATCCAGCCATCTTTACTTTATATAACTTCACCAATAGTGCTTCATCTCACTGAAATGAGAAGCTGTAGCGAGGAACAAGGACTGGTTTCTCTGGCCCTCTATCGAAAGAAATTCAGTCTATTTTTTTTCTGTACCAAAAAAACCCCCTTCAGTGAGAATAAAGCTTTCGCAAACTACATTCAAATATACCAATTTCTTCAATTTTCAATAGTTTGAATAATTTACGAATTTAATGGGGGACACTGTACAGTCAGAGCCGTCTTAAGACTATTCTGGGCCCTCGGGTGAATTTTTTTAGGCCCTACCTGGTGAGACATATTTGCTTTCGAAAACTTCAGATCTCATTTTCACAAGCCTCCCAACCGTTAAGATGGCTTTGTATACAGTTACCATGTACTGATCCCTATTTTACGGGCCACATTAAGGACATTAAATTTGGCCATTCTGACTTTTTTTAGAGATATCCTATTTTTTCAAAGTTACGACTTTCTATTAATCTCTGAAATCAAGGACTAAATATAATTCATGTAACTTATAGATTGTGGTAGTCATAACCATACCATAAATAATCATAAGCCCTGAAGCATATTTAAAACCTTACATTGATACGAGTAGGAGAGAATTTGGTATTCAGCGATTGGTTGCAACGAGGGACAAAAGCAGCATCATGTCACTTTCGACGGAGTTTCTTGGCGAAATTCAAGATGAAGGTAGAACGGGGACTCTCATAGTACAAATCAGATCTGTAATTTTAAATTTAGTATTTGATTTTATAGTTTACAAAAAAAAGAAAAGAAATCTAATCAACTGCCCTCATTTTGAACTTAACCGAGAATTCCGCCAATGGTGCCATATTGCTACCGTTGTCACTCATTGTGATTAATAAGTGGCAAATATTCTGAACTTCCTCCTCACTTGTATCAATGTAACAGAATGCTGCAGTGTCTCTTAAGGTGCATTCCACACTGTACCGTTAACCAGAAACAATGCAACCTACAACTCAATGCGGATTGGTTGAAAATCCGAATTTTAACCCTTCAAGCGGCACAGCACAAATCGCTGAACACCCCATTGGCGGGGGGGGGGGGGAAATGCCATATCATTTAATATATGTATATATGAACTGACAACATCAGCATCCTGCTCCGTCTAAGGAAGTAGGCTTTCTTTCAGCAGCTACAAAGTAAGGGGTATAGAGAAAAGTAGTTCCATTGAGAGATACAACTTTACAAAATATCTGGGCTTGTGAATGCCTAAACAAAAGGCTTTCAAGGAGGAGAGAGATCTCATCAATCTCACTTAAAGGATTGGATTTTGATTTTTTTGGAGCAAGGACCATCTAAATCTCACTTAATGGATTAACCAGTCAGTGTCAAAAGTTAAAGGTTCTCTCTCTCTCTATCACTTATAGTATCGCTCCAGTGTGCAGCCTGCCCAACACCTTCAGGTGGTGCTTTCCTGGGAGTTTATGGACACGCTGTGACAGCCAATCACTTGTCAGTGTACAAATCAATCACGTAATCAATCAACAACAAAAAACAAAAGATAACAAATAATCTCTTTTAATAATTTTCTGCAAAAATAACAATTTTGACTAGTATTAGCACATTAACAATAATAAAATAATGATTTACTATAAAGCGTCTGATGTGTGTGCAAATCCAATATTTTCACAATAAAAAATATCACTAGAAAAAAAACTCTTCAAATATATATATCTCTGTATGTACAAATATATATATATATATAATATTCTTATTGGTGTAAGGAATGTATTCAATTTTTGTATGTATGTAAAAAAATCGACTTTCAAATGACTAAGATCATAGTCACTTGGTACAAGACACGTTGTGAATAAAACAGCATATAGAAAAAGATTTTCTCTGTAGATTAGAGACAATTCGTGTACAATTTAAGAAATTTATGATTAAAAGTTGATAACAATACTGATTGGTCCCTTTCTGACAACCAATTAGCTCTTGGTTAATTCAAAAATTCTCTCCAATTTCAGAAATCGCCATAAAAATTTTGCTGATGAGCAGATATAAAAAATATTTATGTATGCAGAATTAAGACAGTATATATGATCTATACCGAATATAAAGGATAACAATGCACCTGCTGTTTTTGGATAACTGACAAAAACAGTGTCTTAGATCAGTGGTACTCAACCTTTTCGAGCATGCGGCCCAGTTTCATTCATTTTTGTGAGTCGAAGGCCTGGTCAAATACACGACCAACAGAAAATGAATAAGGGGGAAAAAAAATGAAATGGTCGATCACTCGTGACCCGGTATGAATGAAGTTAAGGTCCAGTGGTTGAGAAACACTATTCTAGATAGTTGATATGGTTTTCGCAGCCATCATTTGATGATAATTGACTATTCGGGTTCGAAGATCGCCATCTGTTTGAGTTCAACAGCCTTCGAACCTGGATAGTCAATTTTCATCAGTGTCCTAGATCAGTGTTTCTCAACTGCCACGGCCCAGTACCGGTCCCTGACCCCATTCAAACCGGGCCTCGAATGATTGGCGTTTCATTTTTCCTTATTCATGTTCCGTTAGTCATGTATTTGACTGTGCCTTCAACTCACAATAATGAATGAAACCGGGCCGCGGGATCGAAAAGGTTGAGAACCACTGCCCTAGATTCATTTTGAGGATCGGGCAAATGAAAGGATTACTAAGCCGAAACTTTGTGTGTGGAACTAGGGTGATAGGATACTCGACTGGAAAATGCACGTGGAACAAGAATTAGAGGATAATGGGATACTCAGTCAAAACTGTGAGAGTGAAATTAGGATGACAGGGTACTCAGCTAAAACTGTTTGAAACAAGGATGATGGGACACTCAGCTGAAATTACTATAGTAATTATGGTGACATGAAACTGAACTAGCAGAGAAGCAAAATTAGAACAACTTTGACAAATACACAGAACTTAATCGAAACATGGGGGGGGGGGGGACCCAACCTCACGAAGTGAAGTCATGGAACAATGATCGCAAAAAGGCTGATGGAGGGCCTTAAACTAAGTTGGCTGAGATGCAAAACGAGATTTGGAGCTAGGATGAAAGCATTACAAATTTGAAATTGGGACAATGATGGCAGGACTGCAAAACTGAAATTGACTCGATAGTATGAATTCTCAACTCCCATTTGAATCAACACATATTTTTTCGGAACAGAAGAATGGCAAATCCATGTGGAAACTTATTTCAAGAACAGCACACATCTAGAGTCTCCTACTGAAGAGAATTCTTGTTGTTTCAATTTAAAACACGACAACAATTTCTCAAAATTTGCTCGAAATGCCAAAACCAGCCAATTATTCAATGTTTAGATTTATCCTCTGAACGACTCCAATATTCAGTTCAAACCCACACATAACAAAATTATTTCATTCAAAATATCACAAAATAAATGAAGCGATCATAGAGGATAGACACAATAATAAGGCACTGAAGATTTTTTGGGATCCAAGAGTTGAGTCACTCTATGCATCAAATCTGAATGATTCTAGAGCAAAATGTTATGAGAAACGGGGGGGAGGGGGGGGATCATTTGCATTTCCTTCACCCCCAAATAAGCTAAAAAAACAACAAACAAAAAGCAGAGTCTATTGAAAAAAAAAACCAAAGCACAAAGTTTTTTTAGAAGTAAAAATCAGAATCAGAACTGATCAATAGTGATGGAAGCCAAAAGGACGTCAAGCTCAGCGAAAAACGTGTCAAACTTTTCCAGTGGGAACAGCCTGTGCTTGAAAGTAGTGTAAGGCACTCCGTTCACGGCCACTGCAAATGCATCTGGGTCGACTCGAATGATCATGTCAAAGAAAACGCTAGGCTGGAAGGGGAATGCTGGGGCACTCTTCTCTTCGTGCTGCCATGTGTCATACGAGCGACTGTTGCGCGCGGCGACCCGCTCTGGAATGCGAATTCCGAAGTGGAAGGCAATATCTGGGGGTGGATACGGTCCAGTTCCGGCCTGAATGTTGAAATTGATTCTACAAGGGGGAAAAAACACAAATTAAGAGATCACAAAACAATAACCTGAAATACACGATATCAGGAAAAAAAATTGACGAGACTTGAATCTAAATGTGGCTCACCTACTAGCATAGGCAGTTGGCCGTCCGTGAATACGTATCATGAGCCCAGGTCTGATGCCGCCAGGAATGTAATGAACGAATGGAATGAGCTGACAATAGACATTTTACGTCACGTTAATATCTTGTGTGGAATAAAAAAGAAATTACATCAAAATCACACACTAAAACCACTCACTAACACCGATTCCATCTTACTCGCACAAAACTCATTTGCATTTGGAAGAGAAATAATCTGCAAATTTGTGAGTGCTCTGTATCATAGAGCATGGAATAATCAGCTTTTATAAGAATGTATCCAACCCATTTCCTTATTGATACACAGCGAGGGTTAGGTCAGGTAGCGAATTCAGAGGGAGGATGCAAATGAATTTAACACTGATTTTAATATAAACACAAAGGCCACAACAGGCAAATTGTCCAACGAGGTGGCTGAAAAAATATGAATGTCAAATACAACCATTTTTTATATCGACATATATATATACACCATTGACCCCCACCCCCTGTATTCATGGGGGTTTTTTTTTACAACACAGCAATCGTCATTCACGTGTTTTGTTTACAAAATTTGAGTTGTGCTTGTTTAGGATGGCTCATTCTTCTAGTACTACTGATAATGCTTTGAAAAGACAAATAAAAGTGAAAACTTGACAAGAAAAATTGGATATATTGGCGAAAGCAAGTCGATACTTGCTGTGTAAACTATTCCATTTATATTAAAAACTCTATTTAGTGAAAAATTCCCTGCGACACCACAACCTGGCATTGTCCCTTATATACTGGTGTCACCTTGTCAAAGTAGATGATTGACGGTGTATTAATAACTCATGGTCCATTCTATCCATCTCGTTGAAAATTTTACACATTATAACATATCCCCCCAACACAACAACTAATACTTGAGACACAGCAAAGAACTAAAATTAAGTGACAATGTAACGTACCGATGGGTCCCCAGCGTAAAATTACAAAATCGTTGTCGCGTAGAAACATAAATGTTTACCTTCTGATGTTATTCATCACCACAGTTTATACAGAACTGATTGCAATAATGTATGCTACCAACAAAGCTAAAACAATGAACATTTTGGAACTGGACTTATACAGTAGAACCTCGATTTTCCGAACAACTCGGTCAAACGAACACCTTTTCAACCTCTTATTTTCAGTTTTCTATAGTTGGTATTTGCTCTTGATACTTGAATCCTCTTCTCACTCATCTCGAAGATAGCTTTGCTCTATTGCACAATAATTCGCTTCCAAAACAATTGCACATACCGTATCTGTGAGATATAGATATGTAAGAAAGGGGGCAGATCTGGGTACAGTGTATGCAGTTATAAACGACTGACAAGCAAACAAACATGTGAATAGGAGCAGATTTAGCTGTCATCTTTTTTTCGTCTGACGAATTCATCTTAAATTCAATTTATTCCTTTGCTTCATCGAATTAGTTTTGAAATCGATTTTCCAAACACACTTTGGTCCCGATGTGTTCAGATAATCGAGGCTCTACTGTATAGTGATTGCATGTCTGCTCTTCAAACACTAAGTACATGCAAAAACAAGAATCAGATACTGAAAGAAATTAAGAGGATTTACAAATGAAATTCAACTGAACCTACGTTGGGTTAGGGCCCGCATGAGAAATTCAAGAAATGAACAGGTGGATAAAATGGCAAAGAGGGCTACTACAAAAACTCAAGTAGATGTTCCAGTTTCCTACTCGCTTTTATTTGAAGCAATATCATTGAAACAGGAAAGCATCAGAGTTCGGCAGAGGATTTGGAACAGCTCGACAAACACAAGAGTAACATACCCCTTTTTCCCGAAAGTCACTAATTTTATTTGAACCAGATTTTTACTGAGCATGGCATGGAGCCCCTTATGGTTATTACCAAGAATGGTACCATCACAAAGACAGTTCTTGTATATTTTGTGTCGAATGTGAAGCATATATGGCATGATATGTCATGTGTCAGAGGTGCCACAAAAAGAAGGGTGGGGTGGGGGGACTGAAAATTGCAGGTGGTCCCTTATATACAGGACACAAGCACATACCCAACAGGAGGAGGAAGGAGTTGCATTGTACATTCATCAATTAGAGTTCTGCTCTCACAAAATATATTGGTGGGGGATAGGAATCAAATAGCCCAGGTTCCAGCATCTATGATGCATGTAATTTATATAACAGGTGCTGGATCTTGATCATTTGGGTCTGCCCTAGACAGTGAAGCCTAACAATAGTTATGAGATTCTTGATTCTGATCATTTGGGTCTGCTGACAAAGCACAATCGATTGGAGGAGGATTGGGGCCTTGCATATACTGGATTATGACCGGTTAGGCCTGCCCTAGACAGCAAAACATTATTGATTGGTATGAGATAATACTATATAAACGCAGCATTTACGAGCAACATTTCCCTCCCCACAAAAATAAAAATTTTATTGTAATTAAATTTTCATATTAATGATACTGTAACTAAAAACGTCTACACATACTGAAAGTATCACAGGGATCCCTTTTGCAAAAGTGACTGTAATTAGTCCGCTTTTTCACCAGTTTTCACTCTGATGGACATATTAAATCAGGGTTGGACAAATTGCAAAAAAAACTAGGCACCAAAAATTTTTCACCTGGAGAAAAGGTCAGAATAAAACGTCTTTTTTACTTTTTCACGGCATAGTGACCCTCTTTCATATGTCTGCAGATATGCTGCCATATATTCCAAACATTTTGTGCTATTCTCAGCCTGAAAAATTTAATGACTACACAAAGAAAAATTTTAGGCAGCAATACCAATTTTTTAGTTGACATGGCACCTGGGATTTGTCCAGCCCTATATTAAATGGTGTCCATATATAAAAAGGTATGCAAATGGCAGGGGCGTCGGAAGTGCTTCAAATCTGTGGGTGCCCGTCTTGAGATTCATGTAGGAAATGTTGATTTTTGAATCAATTCTGTGGGTGCTCGGACCCGTTCTACAAACTTCTGTGGGTGCGCCCACAGCACCCCCGGCTCCGATGCCACTGGCCAATGGTGTTTCGGCCATACATCAGAGCTGAACAAAGCCCGCCCCCAAAAGATTGAAAACTTTTTCCGGTTTGAAATGTTTTTTTTCATTTGTTATTTCAATATTTTTGTTTTGGCGATTAAATTTAATGGTTGAGCATATTGCAATTGCCACCTGGCAGTCGAGTGGTTAGGGAACTAGCTTCTCACTGTGCAGGTCTGGGTTTGAATCCCGGTTCGGGCATGGATGTCTACTAACCTAACACTAACAAATTCCCTGGACGGATCATGTTGATCCCTTGGGAATACGTGAAGATCACGTTATTATTATTATTAACACCACGAAAAATTTGTACTGAATTTGAAAAGAAAAGCATGCCGGGGGGGGGGGGGGGATGGGGAACTTGGTGAAACAGCCCTGGGCTATAAATTACTCAAAAATTTAAAAAAAAAAAAAAAAAAAATTGTGCTTGATGTCGGTTTCAATATTCATTAAACAGTTTTCCGCAGGCTCAGTGCTAATGCAGTACTCATTCCAGAAATTACGGTAATGTCAGTAACATGCATGTCTACATGAATCTAATCATGTCTACATCTAAACCTGTAGGTAATTTAATAAGTTGACCCATTAACGCCGGTTGGTAAGAAAATTTGCCATTTTAAATTTTAAGTTTTTTGCCAATAAATGGTGGAAGTGGTTCCACTCATTATTTTTTGTTTTTAAAAAAAAAATCAAAGTCGTTGTTAATGGGTTAAGCCTCAATCACATTGGGCAAGTTTGCTAGCCACGCGCTGCAACAGAAGTTACTCTATGTAGTAACTCTATCTAATAAAGTTTCTGCTCGCACTGCCAGTGAGAGTACAACTGAAGGGTGGGATACTTTTGCACTACTCCCGGCATTCTTATCATCTCCTGGTTGCAATATGGGTGTGGCTACTCTTCTCCCATCTCACTTTGGCTTGCAACAAAAAAAAAAGTGGGGTGGAAAAAAATGAGATGATAGCTCATGTAATGAGTAATTTTACAAATCATGTCTAATTGAAACTCACTAGGCTAGTTGAGAACAGTTCACTTGCCAGTTACTTTACTGGCCAGAGAAGCAAAGTAAACTCGCCCAATGTAATTGAGCCTTTAGTTGTCAGTTGACTTGTTTCAGACATTTTTACTTGTCCTTGGTTTCAGAAAAAAGGTGAAATTCTGTCAATCAGGTAAGAATAACAGATTTTTCATGATCAGGTTAAATATATGAAATGTTATACTTACAGGATTGTCGATTGTAACTGACTGAGGTCGAGGCACAGCAGGTATACAAGGAACCTACAAAAGAGAGAATTTTCAGTAAGTATTAAAAATTATTGTCGCCGCTCTTTCAAACCTCCAATTTACGAACTAATTGTTTTCAAGTTTACTCAAGTTCTTAAAAATGAGCACTGACTGTAATAAGCAATAAAATATAAGAATAAAGAAATAAACTCCATTAAAATACACAATTGCTACCGACAAACATAACAGAACTGCAATTGTCATGAAATACAAAGTGTACACTCTTATTCAGTCTATTCAGTGTTAAATTAAAAAAAAAAAAAAACAACTGGAAATTACCAGTTGAGCTAGGCTAAAAAATAAGCTATCGGCATTACAGCCAGTTTAATTCATGGCAAGCATGAAGTAAAAAGTACAGAAAACATCAGTCAGTCTACATATATATAATGTCGGCGGTCAAAGGGAAGGAAGAAAAAAAAAATGCTATCAACACGAGCAGAAAAACATGATGCGTGATCATGGGCAAAGAAAATTGTCTAACATACACTAATATGAATATTTAGGAGTTATTATACAGAACGATTTAAAATGGAACTTACAATGTGATAAATTAACCTAGTGGTACCTTTCGCATTTACTCTATAGTTGTAACGTTCGGGTCACTATGACGCAACTCGCTTGTTTCTCCTTTAATGCTTGTGTACTATTTTAAGAAAAAAAACCTACAAACCATTGAAACATTTCATTCAAACCAAGCACAACTCTGGTCTATCGCCAGGGGCACTTTACTAGCAATTGAGTTTTGCTGGAAGTGCCAGTGCACCTACATAACAGTCTGAGTGCATATAGAGTGTTGCGTGGGAATTTTTTGTGCTGCCATAAATATTTCACATTGTGAATGAAGTGTAAAAAAGTTTGAATTGGATTTTAAATTTATTGGCGCAAGGACCAATTTGGTCAAACTGCACCAAAACAAATATAAAATTAGGAAAAATGTCCTTTTGTCATGTCAAAAACTAAAACTGTGCATGATAAAAAAGCAACATGAAACATAAAACAATCACATAAATTGTAAAAACTATAATTTGTCATATAAACCAATGGCTTTGATGAATTTAAAAATGTGAGATGCATCGCTATTGTCATTTAAAATGTCATGAAGTGAAAGATGACTACGACCAAAAGCGGTCGTAAAATGATGACGATGATGTGAACAAGTAAAAGCATGAGCAATGGTCAATGGACTTTGACAATGAGGGCACTCTGGTTGACTCTCTCGTAATAATAAATATGATTGTGTGAGGCGACTGTGTCCTATGCGTAACCGGGCAAGCAGAACTTCCTCCTTTCTGTTAGTTCTGCAGCTCGAACGCCAATGGCCAAGTGTGGGCTTGGTGGCATATAGTTTATTATTTACTTGAGTGTCCCAATGATCCTGCCAGCGGCGATGCATCACTTCCCGAAGGATTGAGAAGTGGTCACTGGTAGGTACCAGAAGGTTATTGTCAATGTTAGCTGTTGTTCGAGCTGCATTGTCTGCTTTCTCATTGCCCGGTATTCATACATGACATGGTACCCAGTAAAATTTTACTGTGGTACCATGATGGATGAGGTGATGCCGATCATGAAAATGGCATGAATAAATGGATGAATGTGAAAAGTAAAAGAACACAGTGCTTGCAATGCGCTGAGAGAGTCGCTATAAATGATGCATCGTCAGTGGCATTTGCATCATATATGACGTAGAGGTTGAAGAATTGCGTACAGTTCTGCAGAATAAATAGAGAATGTGTCGGGAAGTTTGAAAGATTATATTTTATATTGTCAATTGCTAGTGTTTATTAACTTACTTCACTGTAACAACCAGTATGGGACCTAGGTGTCTCTTTGGTGGTTTCCATTAATCAAATGTAATACTTTTATTAACCTTATAATATTGATTTGATATTTATCAATTTCTGACAGCGAAATCTCTATGCAACTAATCGCTCTCGCCCACTCTACAACTTTCATGTGGGATATTACAGTCTATAGGAAAGTTCTGCACTCGATTCTACCAGCGCATATTTAGAGTTGCAGTTGATCCAATCCTTGTGTGCTCTGCCTTATTCCCTGACATTTTCATCAAAGCATCCACTTGAGATGTCATGCAGAAGATTTCAAGATATATTTTTCTGAAACCTGTAACTTTTATACCATAGTTTTATCATTTGCTTCTCCCCAAAGTTAATATATTGAAGCAAATGTTGAAGTTCTAGCTTGAAAACTTAAAACATTATCTTCAACTCAATGCTTGTGTGATTTTCAAGCTCAGACAGATTCTTTGCTATGTGATGCTTTCAAAAGATTTTTTTTGGCGTCATTGAGAGCTTCATTCAAGCATTTGAGAAATAACTATTTAGAAAACATGAATAAATACCACTATTTTACAGCATAGAGATTAAAAAACCGGTTATAGTAGGTTTTGCTTGCAAAAACAGCATGTGTTAGTTTGAAAAACATGGCAGTGAAATAATGTCACCTGCACTAGCATTCAATTGAATTGAATTCAAAAATCACTATTACAACATTAAAAAAAGTGCATTAGCTGAATAATTTCCTGATTTCATGAACACATCAAATGTAGAAGAGCCTTACAGAATGTTTTCTCAGAAAATCTGAGTATGCAGAAAGCTTTTTCACCACTGCTTCCTCCCGCATTTATTTATTCGAATACTTGAAAGCATTTTTCAACATTTTAGTTTATATATAGCCAGAACCTCTCAAATGAAATTTTTAGTCTAGGGAGTGCCAAAAGTAAGGAAAAATGTTTGAGAGAGCCCCTACGAAGCTAGGACATAGTTTATAGACCATGGTCTCACTATTTTACCCTGCCGTTCCTCACTGATGGAATGTTTTTAATTATTTTAACATGCTTTAATGTTAGAAAAAATTTCAGACATGCACTAGTCCTCATAAAAAAAACTTCACCCTCAACTCAGTCACCTCCAACAGAACTTTTTCCCAAGCAGCCAGCAGCGCCTCAAATCACACAGTGTTCACGGCAGATCCAACAGGCACAGAACCAGCAGGGACCTGGTCGAGCAGCTGCCCTACGCTGGCCTGGATAAATATATCTCAGGGGTGGGAAGTGACTAAGTCTATTTCGGAGCAGCTTTGGAGCAGCAAAATTCAGGATTCGGAGCAGTTTTGGAGCAGCAAATTCAGGATTTGGTGCAGTTTTGGAGCAGCAAATTCGAGATTTGGAGCAATTTTGGAGCAGCAAAATTTGGGATTCGGAGCAGATATTTATAAATGGGAGCAGTGAAATTAACAAGAATATTTTCGTTAACCCTCAACCCTTTTCAAAATAAAACTGCAGCATGTCTTTTGTTATCAAACATCTTTTCGTCAGCTTGATTTTTGTTTTTGGTGCTTTAGGCTTTTGACACCTTGTTTGAAAGAGCGGCTGTCATAAAATTTTTTGCACCTGTCTATTTAAGATGATTTTTGCTTACTGACGACATTATTTGCTGCCTTGAACAGCAGCACTTCAAATGAGATAAAAAAAATTTTATAAGTTTTTAATTTTTTTATACTTGGAAAGAAATTGTTACAAAATGGGAGAGAATTTCGGAAGAATCAACTCGATGTTTGGCAATTCAGAACTCATTATCTGGCGAGATTGGCGATCTGACACTCGCTATTTGCGAGATTGGCGATTTAACGCCTGTTATTTGGCGATATAATGATTTAACGCTCGTTATTCGGCAACATTGGCGATTTAACGCTCGTTATTCGGCAACATTAGCGATTTAACGCTCGTTATTCGACAAAGTTTCTAAACTAACATTCGTAATTCGGCGACATGCGCTTTTTACTCCCGGAATGAAAATTTTTTTCACGAAACATCGGGATTTAACACAATGACAATCGACTACAGTAATTTCTGCTGCTTCCAGTGACGACTTTTTTTTTTAACGGAAATACTCGAATTTGCACTTTAAAGCTGAAAGGCATTGCAAACTATCTTCAGTTCCACGATCACGGACAATATCGGGGTTTCGCGATGGAAAGCCTGATCAGGGGCCGATAGTTTAAGTATAGTGGAATAAAACACGCTCTTCTCTCTCGAAAAGAAACGTTTCGTGGCTAGCAGGAACAAAAATTTTTTGGCGCCCTTTCCGAAATTCCGGGCATACTGAAGCAAAATTCGCTATTTGGCGCAGAAAAATGCGAAAATACGCTATTGGAGCAGGATGGCGCAAGATATTAGTTTTGGCGCAGTGCGGCGCAATTGGCGCAGAGTTCCCACCCCTGATATCTGGAACATAAAAATGTCTGAGAAGGGTTTCGAACTGAAATTCCCCCTCAACGTAACCTTCATAACCCAAAACTTTTAAAGACCACCAGAGAGCAATGAGAAGGATCTCGAGCAAGCCGTGGAGGACATCTTCGACACTATCAGGAACATCAGGGACTGCATTTTGAAGGTGAACAAAGTACAAAAAAGTCTGGACCCACAAAAGGAGATATCAGAAATCAAAGGAAGAGGACAAGGTCAGAATCTTGGAAATAATCCGCAGGAACAGGGCAAAATACACTATGAACCCCCCCTTTTGGGGTGTCATATTATGTCTCGACACATTCTCCAGTGTTTATATTTTTTGCAAAGGACCCTCTCCCTAGTAGCGCATCACATGACCTATATCTGACACTTTCTACCACATAAAACACATATAAAAATTCACTTTTCTTGTTTGCGACTTTTCAGTTCAATAAGTTGCCCTTAGTTTGCCTTTGTGCATTGCATTTGAAGGTTGCTGGTAATTTGCTGCTCAACGGTTTCCATTTGATCTACTGAAATTAATTTTTAGCTGTTTGGTTGGTTTTGTTTTGACTGTGTTGGCTTCGACCAGCCGTTCTGATCTGACTGAAGAAAGTATTGTTGGAATTTTGAAGGAAAGTGACGATGAGTCTCTGGATGATTTGTTTATCAATACTGATGAGAGTGATAGTGAAACAGACGGGGAAGATTTTTTAGAGTTAGAAGAAAATCAAACTGATGTGCCTACTGCTTGGACTTCCCTGGAAAAATCGCGAGAAAAATTTGAATTTTCAGCTAAGCCTGGTTTGGATAAAAGTGTAGAGGTTGGTGATGACATCCTGAAGTGGTACGAGTTGTTTGTAGACGATGAGTTGTGATATGATTGCAGAACAAACGAACTTGGATGAACATCCTAATCTAAAACCTCTATCCTGAGCTCAACAATGGATTGAAACTACAGCAAACAAAATAAGACTGCTGTTAGGAGTTTTCATTCTCCAGGGTATCATGCTGAAACCGATTATGAAATGTATTTCAGCAAACGTAAAAGCATATTTCAACACCCTTTTTTTCTATGTGCTTTAGTGAGAAGCAGTTTCATTTGCTGCTGAAATTTTTGCATTTCGCAGACAATACCACATACATTGCAAACAGCAGCAACAGAAAAACATTCAAAATCGATGCCGTAATGCAATATTTGAAAAATAAATTTTCATCCGTATATTATCCTGACCAAGAAATCGTTGTGGATGAATCCCTCCTCATTTGGAAAGGCTGTCTGTCGTGGAAAAAATACATACCCTCAAAGAGGAGTAAATTTGGTATAAAGTTTTTTGTCCTGTGCGAAAGTACGTCTGGTTACATTTGGAATTTTCTTATGTATACCGGCAAGAACACAAAGTAGTGAAAAATACAAAAATGAAAATTTAAGTTCTAGAATAATTCTGGACCTAGCAGATGCTCTCCTGGGAAATGGGGCACACTTTGTACTTAAACAATTGGTATACCACCCCAAAATTAGTAGACAAGCTGACTGAAAACAAAACCGATGTTGTTGGGACGATGTTGCAAAATAGAAAAGAGTTTCCATCTTTGGTGAAAGATACGAAATTTAAAAAAGAAGAAATATCGGCAGCATTTCGAGGGAAGTGGAAGGACAAGAGAGATGTGATAATTACGAGCACTTTCCATCGCACTACTATGCGAGAGACTCAAAAGAGAGGAAGAACAATAAGAAAACCAGAAGTGGTTCACAATTACAATACATATATGGGTGGTGTTGACTGGAGTGACGGACTGATGAATTCATACAAAATTTCAAGAAATCGCATGAGAAAATATTATCAGAAGTTATTTTGTCATATAATGGACATGGCCATTCTAAATTCATTTGCAATTTACAAGAAAAATGGCGGAACATTTCAAAGAAAGGAATTTCCAATAATCTTAGCAGAAAATTTAACAGCGAAATATGGGAATGATGTGCAAGGAAACCGAGGAAGGCCATCTAAAACACAAAGACCATCCCTCCTCATTGAGAAACATTTTCCGGCCTTCGCTCCTCAAGCAACAACAAGAAAGCTGTCTTATAAGAGGTTCGTTGTTTGCTCCAAAGCAAACAAAATGAAAAAAAAACCCACTAAATATTGGTGTCCTGATTGTGGTGTTGGTTCATGCCCGGCTCCATGTTTTGGGAAATATCACACACTAACTGAATACTAGAGTAAAACGCTAAAACTTTTCTTTATATAATTTCTATCTTATGATTAGTAACATCCAGAGAAAAAATATTCTATTTATATGTTAGAAATATAATAGAGTGTCCAGAGCCGATTGACCTGGACAGGGCTAGTCCAAGTCTCCCGTTTCGGCTGCATCCAAGGCCAAAGCTAGCGCATCAAGCTAACCAGGATCATCATCTCCAGCCTTACAAGTCTCCACGCATGGCAAACACGCAGGTAGACAGCATCCCAGATAGGGCATACGCTAGAAGCAATGCCCCGTCTAGGAGGACCCGTCCCCGCCTGAGCGGGGCCCAAAATGAGGTGTTGCACATAAAGGACAAGAACAGAACAAAACTAGACGCAAGACAAGTACTGTAAATGTGTAGAAATAAACATGTAATTTGGACTATTGAAAGTGAAAGATATGAGCACAAATAAGCGAGGACTAAGATGTGTGATAAATTTGGCGTTATCCAGAGTGCACCACGAGGAGGCCTATCACATTATACCCCGTCTTGGATTTGATGGATGGTCTAATGTATACAATGAACCAGTTATATGTGTCACTGTCACAACCAAGGCAGGCGATGTGTACCCGATTGATACAATCGACACAACTGGGAGTGCTCACACAGCTACAAACCTGGAAGAAACGGCACTAACTAGCATAAAAAAAATACCAATATGAAATGCAGTTTCATCGAATCCATAGTAACGGATAATGCAGCAAATGTCACCAAAATGCGGGACCTGTTAAACAAGAATGAATTTGATTTAATAACATATGGCTGTTCAGCACATGTACTGAATTTGCTACCAAATGATATTGTATATCCTTGAGTTAAAGAACAGTTATTGGAAATTATCAATTATTTTCGCAATAACGAATTTGCAAAAGCATGTTACAGATCACAAGTAAATACTGTTAAAAATTAATTGTGTACCTTCTGATACTCAGTGGAATTCTTTTGCAGATACATTAAAGGTTTACCTTAAAAGTTGGTTCACTCTTCTTAAAATTTGTGAAGAAAATAGGCCTGCTATTGATACAGACATTCAAAACCTAGTGTCAAATTTAGTTCTGAAGAGGAATGTTGAAGATATGTTTCAACAACTAAAACCTATTGCTGTGGCCTTTGACGACGTCTAAAAAAATAACTAACATTGCAGACGCTGTATATATTTGTATATTTGGAGACTTGAGAAAAAAAATTGAAAGAAACAAAAAGCAGCAGTACAAAATGGCTCTTACACCTTGAAATTTTCTGGCATACATGTTTGATCCAAGGAACAAAGAGCAAGAAGAAAAGGATGCTCCGAGTTTTGTAAATCAAAAATATCCAACTAACTCAATGATGGCATTAATAGTGAAATTTTCCACAATATTTTTTCAAGCAAAGTGTATTAGAATGTCACATCCTATGAATGATGAATGTTTTCAACATTTGGTTAGGTACAATTGAAGATATGAAACAAGTTAGGCTTGGAGAAAGAATCAAAACTTGTTTTCCTGTTAAAAGCTTATAATTGATATAATATTTCAACATGAATGAAATTTTTATGCTGAAACTTTTCATACATTCATTCAGGAAAAAAAATAAAAAGATCAAAAAGCTTGTAAAAATTCTTTTGAAAATATTTTTATTTGAAACACAAGTATATTATACCACAGGCCTATTTTAAAAATGAGACATTTCCCTAAAGAAATACGGCCAATTATGAGAGATTTTTAGAAACTAGAACTGTCAAACTTGTTACGAAGAAGTGTCATTCCTATTAGTGAACCTAAGCGCAGTTGCCAAGAGCCTGGTTTGGTGCAAAGAAAAAATTCTCGACCAACAAGCAGTAAGAGAGGGAAAAGTAGTTTTTCCTTCTTCTGGTGGCAGAGGTTGTCTCATGAGGTAGTGTTCTGCATCACAACTGGAACCCAGATTACAAAAAATAGCTTCAATTTTCATGATAATGGGAGAATAACTCCCCCACTACATTGACCATACAACAAACAAATTGTGAACGAATGACCTAGGTGAACAGAAGAACCGTCAGATTAAACGTGTGGACATCAACCAACCAATTGGATTGGATTGGATTTTGGGTTTATTGGCGCAAGGACCAATTTGGTCAATCTGCGCCAAAACAAATATAAAAATAAGAAAAATGTCCCTTTGTGATGTCAAAAACAAAAACTGTGCATGATAAAAAAGCAACGTGAAACATAAAACAATGACATGAATTGTAAAAACTATAATTTGTCATAAAAACCAATGGCTTTGATGAATTTAAAAATGCGAGATGCATCGCAATGGTCAGATAAAATGTCACGAAGTGAAAGATGATTCTGACCAAAAGCGGTCGTAAAATGATGACGATGATGTGAACAAGTAAAAGCATGAGCAATGGTAAATGGACTTTGACAATGAGGGCACTGCGGTTGACTCTCTCGTAGTAAAAGATACGATTGTGTGATACGACTGTGTCCTATGCGCAACCGGGCAAGCAGAACTTCCTCCTTTCGGTTAGTTCTGCAGCTCGAACGCCAATGGCCAAGTGTGGGCTTGATGGCATGCAATTTATTATTTATCTGATGGTTCCAATGATCCTGCCAGCGGTGATGCATCACTTCCCGGAGGATTGAGAAGTGGTCACTGGCAGGTACCAAAAGGTTATTGTCAATGTTAGTTGTTGTTCGAGCTGCGGTGTCTGCTTTTTCGTTGCCCGGTATTCCAACATGACCTGGTACCCAGTAAAATTTTACTGTGATACCATGATGAATGAGGTAACGCAGTTCATGAAAAATGGCATGAATGAATGGATGAGTGTGAAACGTACAGGAACACAGTGCTTGCAATGCGCTGAGAGAGTCGCTATAGATGATGCATCGTCGGTGGCGTTTGCGTCGTATATGACGTAGAGCCTGAAGGATTGCGTACAGTTCTGCCGAATATATAGTCAATGTGTCTGGAAGTTTGAAAGATGTCTCCTCACAGCAGATGTAGGCACAACCGACATGGCCAGGGCTCTTGGAGCCGTCGGTATATATGGGGAAGTACTTGTTGTACCTACCCCTGTGCCTAAAGAATATCTGTCGATATATGACATCTGCTGTGGTGGCTCTGGCGTATAACGATAATGAAAGAGAGACATCTGGCAGAGACTGCTCCCATGGTGCCAGTTGCCAAGCAACTGGGGCCACACGACTGATGTCTATTTGTATTTCTTCTACAAGTGCCCTCATACGAAGACCGTAAGATGGAACACATGAAGGGCGAGCAGCAAATAGTCTATGAAATGAGGGGTTAAAAATGACACGATGAAGTGGATGATCTGGAAAAGACTTCATCTTGATAAAATATTTCAAGGAAAGTTGCTGGCGTCTTGATGTCAGTGATGGCTCGTTGCATTCGACATACAGGCTCTCCATTGGAGACGTCCGGAAAGCTCCAGAACAAATCCGTAGGGCGAGATGGTGGACTGGGTCGAGCACACTCAGATAGCTCCGAGGTGCCGACCCGTATACAATGGAGCCGTAGTCGAGCTTCGATCTTATTAAAGCTTTATATAAGTGGAGGAGCGACTTACGGTCAGCTCCCCACGATGTAGAAGAGATGACCTTCAAGAGGTTCATCGTCTTCATGCAACGAGCTCTTAATTGCGCAATTTGAGGTTTGAAAGTGAGTTTCTTGTCAAATGTGATGCCGAGGAATTTAGTATTTTCTACAATAGGTATTAGATTGTTATTGAGAAACAATTGTGGGTCATCATGTAGGTCTCGACGCCGACAAAAGTGCATAGCAACAGTCTTGTCAGCGGAGAATGAAAAGCCGTTATTATGAGCCCACTTGCTGATCTTGTTGAGAGCGGTTTGTAATTGTCTCTCGGCTGACCTCATATTCACTGATTGGTAAGATATCAACAGATCATCCACGTAGAGTGCGCCAGTGACAGACAACGGGAGTTGGTTCAACACCCCGTTGAGTCTTAAAATGAAAAGTGTTACACTTAAAATGCTACCTTGAGGTACACCTTGTTCTTGAATTTGGGGAGCTGATAACGTGCTTCCGATCCGTACCTGAAAGATGCGGCGAGCAAGAAAGTTCTTAATGAAAATGGGCAAGTTGCCCCGCAAGCCGCTATTATAGAGGTCGGAAAGAATTCCGTGCCTCCAAGTACGGTCGTAAGCCTTTTCTATGTCGAAAAATATGGCTAGCATATGCTCCCTCTTCACAAATGCTTGTCTTATTGATGTCTCAAGGCGTAACAAATTGCATGTTGTGGACCTGAACCGTCTAAAGCCGCTTTGATGTTTCGATAAAATATTGTTAACCTCAAGGTAGTGCGTAAGGCGATAGTTGACCATGCGTTCCATGAGCTTACATAGACAACTGGTCAAAGCAATAGGTCGGTAACTATTAGGTTGCTGAGGATTTTTGCCAGGCTTCGGGAATGCAAGAACAATGGCTGCTCGCCAGGTGTCAGGAAATGAATGACTGACCCAGATCCGATTAAATAATATGAGTAAATGTGAGAGTGATTCTGGTGAGAGATGCCGAATCATGGAATAATGAATGGCATCGGGCCCTACAGCTGAGTCAGGACTTCGCTGCAAGGCCGTCGTCAGTTCATGAAGGGTGAACAATGAGTTGTATCCCTCCGGTGTAAAAGGCCGGAAGGTGTACGATGTACGTTCGGCCGATGATTTAATGGGATGAAACGATGGGGGATAGTTCGCATCGCTGGAAACAGCGGCGAAATGGGCGGCGATGGTATCCGCAATACCCCTCACATCGCTGATGATAGTGCCATTGGTGTCTAAAATATTGATGGGATGAGACTGATAATGACCATTGATTTTTCGGATCCGGTCCCAAATGATTTTGGATGAAGTAGATGAATTGATTCCCGTGGTAAACGTTTGCCAAGACTCGCGTTGAGCCTGGCGCCTGGTTCTTCTCGCTATCGCCTTTGCTTTTAAAAATGCCAACTTGTTGTCATGGGTAGGATACCGCCGGAACCTACTCCATGCTTTCTTTTGTGATTTAATCGTGAGATTACATTCGTGGTTCCACCAAGGTTTAGGAAATTTAGGAAGTTTCGAGGAGACTTTAGGTATTGTTTCATTTGCTGCAGAGATGATACAACTGGTCACAAGGTCGACACAGTGGTCGACGTCGGGTTGCGAAACCATATCCTCCGTGATTTCTGCCTTGACCGTGAAGTCTGCCCATCGGGCGGCCACAAGCTTCCACCGAGGAGGACCCTCAGGTATGCTATGGCTTCGATCAAGGCACTTAACCACTAGAGGAAAATGATTGCTCCCGTGGAGGTCCGGATCAACCGACCAGGACCAGTTGGGCAAGAGTGAAGGTGAGCATAACGATAAATCTATTGCAGTGAAACTATTGTTTGGGGCATGAAAATGAGTGAAACTGCCATCATTCATGATGGCGAGGTCCATGTCTTCTAACAGCCGTTCAACCATCTCGCCACGTGGGGTGTTGCTGTTAGAACCCCATATCATGTTATGTGCATTGAAGTCTCCAAGAAGAAAAAATGGTGGAGGTAATTGATCAATCAGATCTTCTAGATCTCTCTGTAAGATGGTGTCATTTGGTGGCAAATAAATGGAACAGATGGTAATTCTTAGGCCTGTAGAGATTTC
Organism: Pholcus phalangioides; assembly: GCF_987345545.1. Classification (NCBI taxonomy): domain Eukaryota; kingdom Metazoa; phylum Arthropoda; class Arachnida; order Araneae; family Pholcidae; genus Pholcus; species Pholcus phalangioides. Next base: position 7,800,800 of record NW_028301618.1, on the reverse strand, counting down.
CACCGCGATGGCTTGCAGGTTCGTGCGCAGCGTTAGAACGCGCGACGACACGTAATGTGGAACCAGCAAAGCAACACCGCGGCAGGCTCTACTCCCGTCATCGTAATCAATACGGAACAGGGAATGTCGCCTGATGTTCCATGTCTCCGAGGGCTTCGTAAAAGTTTCCTGGAGGGCCACGCAAACAGGATGATAGTGATTGATCAAATCCTTGAGATCTTCATAGTTGGATCTAAGACCACGAATGTTCCATTGGATTATGTTGGCCATAAATTAGGTAGAAGTAGACGGTTCGAGGTCTTTAAATTTATTCCGGTCTAGTTTCCGGCGAGTACCACCAGATTCTGATACATTATCAAGATCCATGTCACCAATTGACTTGTCATCAATTAGTGACACATTCTTGAGGGTGGGACATTTTATTGCTCTCTGTATCGCTTTTCTTGAATATCCGGTCTTTTTGGATTTATTTCCAGAATTAATCTTGGGTTTAGTAACAGTAGGTTTTTTGAATGTGTGCACTGTTGCTTTTCCTGCCTCTTCTTCGGAGGTAGTGGACTCCCTCCGTAATCCAGCAGAGCAACAGCAGCCACAACTATTACACGGTTGGTTAGATGATGATGTTTGAGTTGATGTATCAGCTATTGGTTCAGTCTGAGTTGTTACGGATGCTTTGGTGACATTGTTAGTCATATTAGCTGATGATGGATTTGTTACCATATTAGAATATGATCTATTACCTATTGGAGTTTGGTTAGAGGTTATACGACGGCGTGCTTCGATATATGAGATGTTATTGAGGACCTTGATCTTCTGGATCTCTTTTTCTTCATTCCATTTCGGACACTTTCTGTCAAATGCGGGGTGGTTGCCACCGCAATTGACGCACTTGAATGGTGAATTAGTGCAGTTGTCCGAAATGTGGTCCTTCTCACCGCATTTTGCGCAGGTGGGTTGACTGCGGCACGCCGTTCGTGAGTGGCCGTATTTTTGGCAGTTAAAGCATCGAACAGGGTTAGGAATGTATGGCCGGATTTTGAGGTTATAATAACCTATTTTGATATCTTTCGGCAATGTTGGTGATGAGAATGTGAGAATTATGTTTCGTGTGGGAGCTGGATTGCCATCTTTGCGGCTCATAATATGTTTGGCAGATGTTACGCCTTGAGACGCCAGCTCTTGTGTTAGTTCTTCTTCATCCATGTTAATTAAGTTAGTATCTGAAATGACACCACGTGAATAATTCAACGTGGGATGGATTTTGACTGTTATTGGAATGTCTCCGAGAGATGTGAGCTTTTGAATGAGTTCGGCTTGTTTGGATGTGTTAGTCTCGATGAGAAGGTCTCCTGAACGAAGGGCCTTCACCGATTTTAAGGTACCAACTGTGCCATAGAGAGCTTTATCTATTACAAATGGTGATACTTTGGCCAGCGGTTTTTCAGCATCTGAAGAGTGCAGAAAGAAAAATGAGACAGTTGATGAATTTGAAGCAGTTACATTGACATGTGTTTGGTTTGAAGCAGTTCTTTGACGTTTTGGTGCATTTTGATTTTTTCCCATATTTGAATGGGTATGGTTCCACTCCCACCCACCATGCCCACCATGGAGCCCTACAAGGGGACGCGCACACGTAACCGGTGAAAGTTAGTAGCAACGTCAGGTTAGGTGGGAGCTATACACCACCAAAGCAGGCGAGCAGACGCGTTCAAGATCCAAGATCGTCGTGAAGCAGCACCAACAAACCTCAACGACGTCCGGCAGGCCCGGCCCCTCTACCTGCCCAGTAGTGTAACCCCTTCAGCCACCGAGGCGACCACAGCCGATTGACCTGGACGGGGCTAATCCAAGCCTCCCGTTTCGGCTGAATCCGAGGCCAAAGCTAGCGCATCAGGCTAACCAGGATCCCCATCTCCAGCCTTACGGGTCTCCACGCACGGCAAACACGCAGGTAGACAGCGTCCCAGACAGAGCATACGCTAGAAGCAACGCCCCGTCTGGGAGGACCCCTCCCCGCCTAAGCGGGGTCCACAATGAGGGGTTGGACACAAGACATAAACATGTACAGGACAAAACAAGACGCAAGACAAGTACTGTAAGATGTGTAGAAAAAACATGTAATCTTGGCTATTGAAAGTGAAGGATATGAGCACAAAAAGCGATGACAATGACGTGTGATAGATTTGGCGTTACCCAGGGTGCACCACGAGGAGGCCTATCACATTACACCCCCAACCAACCAATGACCACCCCACACCATCATGCTGTCCACAGAAAGACTTCTTTCAGTCACCATGCCAACTTCATCCACTTCACTGTTCACCTCATCATACCATGTCCAATCCATCTGAAAGTGTTAAATGATTCAGAGGCCTCAGTCAACATCAGTGACACGGATTTGAATTTCAGATTGACTGACGCAAGGACAGATTTAGTCAAAATGCGTCAAAACAAATGACTAATTAAAATAAGATGAGACTTATTCTTTTCACATCCACAAAGTAAAACTATGCATGATAAAAAACAATGTTGTGTAAAAGGATGACATAGATTGTTAAAACTAATTTGTCGTATAAATGACTTTCATGAATTTGAAAATGTGAGATGCATCACAATGGTTGATTGACATTCAAACAAAACAATCTTTTGATTTAATATTGTGTATTGGAGCTTCAGTTTCTTATTTGCAGTTAGAGACGAGCATTTTTATTGGTAAAACAGGTTTGTAAATATATATACCTTTTTATTTGAAATAATTTAGTAATCACTGAAGTAACAAATAAGAAAACTAAAGTACACTGCTGCATTGTTACAGCATTCTTTCTCCCAGTTTAGCAGCAGGTATGGTAAAGCGAAAAATTAATTTTTTGAGTGATTCGGGTAGTGATACCTCTTGCATTCCTGCACCAATAACAGCAGTATTGGCTTTTGCGATGAGGAAAGTCCAACAAAAAATTTTTAAACACATTTTGGTTAAAAACATTTCTGCAAAAATAGAGCATTAATTGACATGCAAACAAAAAGCATACTGTCCAATGCTGCAGTACCACAGTGAAACTGTTTGGTGGCAAATCACCATATCATAAAATTTTTGACTCTCTCGCAATAAAAAATTGGTCAAACTGCGCCAAAACAAGTGATTATAAAAAAGAAGAATGTCCTTTTGTCATGTCAAAAAATTAAAAAGCGCATGATAAAAAGCAACATGAAATGTAAAACAATGACATGAATTGTAAAAATCTATAATTTGTTATAAAAACCAATGGCTTTAATGAATTTAAAAATGTGAGATGCATCGCTATTGATAGAGGGAAATAAATTGTGATAATTTCCCTGCTCAATTTAACCGTAACTGCAAGTTGTTATGCGGGAACACTACGCTGTTTTGGCACACAAGAGGGTGTCGGTTGGCGCACAATAAGGTGTTTGGCGAGATAGAATGAGACCTTCAGGAAGAAGCCGTAACACAGAGACAGAGTGACAAGCAATTTCAGCGAGCGCGGACCCCTCTGCCTGGCGGCGGTAAGTTAATTACTGACTCCTTCCTCTTCACTACTTGCCACCTCGCGTAATTAAATGATTATGTAAATTCTAAGAAGTGTGATGAATGTTGGATTAAATAACGATGGTAATGAAACTGGATTTAAGTACTTTATTTTAATCGTAATCTTGTCTAATTTTAACTGATACAACCAGCCTTCGTATCACTGGTACCGTGACCAATCCTCGTTTAATCCGCATCCATCCACTTCTTATTGTGCAATGTCTCTCAATCCATGATTTTATTTTCACGAAATAATTGCAATATTCACGATTCCAGATTCCATCAATGTTTTTTCTGTTGTTCGGTAAAATATAATTTTAATGTGACCACGTTTTTTTTTTTTTCTCTTGTGAAACCACGTGACGTGAAAATTCGTAATGAAGTCTTGAATTAATCGGAAATAATTAATTAATAATTGGTGGCTTGTGTGTAAAATATTTCCTGTAGTAAAATTTCATTGTGTATTTAAAAGTATTTATAATTGCATCTTGAAAAAAATGAATAGACGCATTCAACGCCGAGCACCCGTGGTTACACGCACAATCAGACAAGTCCCCACAGCAAATTTCAATGCTTCTTTTGTGGATTTAATTCCACCGTTCTCGGGAGAAGGTTCAGGCAGCGTGAGAAATTTTTTGAATAAAATAAACGAAGTTGCGCGACTCAGCGGGTGGTCCGAAGATGACAAAATTTCCATCGCTAAATTGAAATTGACGGCAACCGCCGAAGCATATTTTTTTCCGCCCCACAAAATAACCAAATTTACAGTTTTTCGGAGTTTTCCCAGAAGTTGGTCTCGAGATTTGAGAAACAAGTGCCCCTGGCTATCCAGTTGCACACCCTGGCAACCTGTGTGCAGCAGGAACAGGAATCAGTTGAAGATTTTGCCACTCGAGTGCGACACCTTGGCAACAGGGTTTTCCAAAACACAGCCGCCATTTCTCCAGAGGTCATAGCAGCCAATGACAGGTTACTGCAGGCTCGTTTTGTTACAGGGCTTAGACCCGACATACAATGCCATGTGCTTAGCAGAGCCCCTCCAAATTTTGACCAAGCTGTAACTGATGCACTCACTGAGGAGACAAACAACAAACTCTACATCAGCTCACTGCAGAGTAGAGAAGAGGCACAAGGAGACATAGTGTCAATTGAGCGACCAGATTAGAGAGCTCACCATGCAAGTACACAATCTGAGCTCACAACAAGTTAATACGTGCACACAGAGAAACAGCCGAACACACATACCCCGATCACACATCACATGTTTTTATTGTGGCCGTGTCGGACATGTACAAGCAGATTGTTGGAGAAAACGAGAGAGTACACAGCGCAATCGATCACACTCACGAGGTAGGAGAGTGCATTTTGCACACAACACTCAGGGAAACAATACAGGAAACAGGCAAAATTTAAACGGGCAAGGGAGGCGCCAAAATTAAATACTCATGGTGGGCCAACTGTGCGATCTCCCCAAAATTCAAATTTTGGTCCTAAATTTTTTTTGCCAGCTGTATTGGATTGGATTTTCAATTTATTGGCGCAAGGACCGATTTGGCCAAACTGCGCCAAAACATGACATAAAAATAAGAAAAATGTCCTTCTGTCATGTCAAAAAATTAAAACATATAAAAAGGAACATGAAACGTAAAACAATGACATAAATTGTAAAAACTATAATTTGTCATATAAACCAATGGCCTTGATGAATTTAAAAATGTGAGATGCATCACTATTGTCATTTAAAATGTCATGAAGTGAAAGATGACTCTGACCAAAAGCGGTCGTAAAATGATGACGATGATGTGAACAAGTAAAAGCATGAGCAATGGTCAATGGACTTTGACAATGAGGGCACTCTGGTTGACTCTCTCGTAATAATAAATATGATTGTGTGAGGCGACTGTGTCCTATGCGTAACCGGGCAAGCAGAACTTCCTCCTTTCGGTTAGTTCTGCAGCTCGAACGCCAAAGGCCAAGTGTAGGCTTGATGGTATGAAGTTTATTATTTATTTGATTGTTCCAGTGCTCCTGCCAGCGGCGATGCATCAATTCCCGGAGGATTGAGAAGTGGTCACTGGCAGGTACCAAAAGGTTATTGTCAATGTTAGTTGTTGTTCGAGCTGCGTTGTCAGCTTTTTCGTTGCCCGGTATTCCTACATGACCTGGTACCCAGTAAAATTTTACTGTGGTACCGTGATGGATGAGGTAATGTAATTCATAAAAAATGGCATTAATGAAAGGATGAGTGTGAAAACTGAAGGAACACAGTGATTGCAATGCGCTGAGAGAGTCGCTATAAATGATGCATCGTCGGTGGCGTTTGCGCCGTATATGATGTAGAGCTTGAAGGATTGCGTACAGCTCTGCAGAATAAATAGAGAATGTGTCGGGAAGTTTGAAAGATGTCTCCTCACATCAGATGTAGGCACAACCGACATGCCCAGGGCTCTTAGAGCCGTCTGTATATATGGGGAAGTACCTGTTGTACCTACCCCTGTGCCTAAAGAATATCTGTCGATATATGACATCTGCTGTGGTGGCTCTAAGGTATGATGATAATGAAAGAGAGACATCTGGCAGAGACTGCTCCCATGGTGCCAGTTGCTTGGCAACTGGGGCCACACGACTGATGTCTAATTCTACTTCTTCCACAAGTGCCCTCATACGAAGACCGAATGATGGTACACATGAAGAGCAAGCAGCAAAAAGTCTATGAAATGAGGGATTAAAAATGGCATTATGAAGTGGATGATCTGGTAAAGACTGGGAGTGTATAGAAGCCCATATACTCGCACCATTTGAGGTTTGTCTTTTGCAAAGGGTGGCAGCAGCTCCCATCTGCTCTCACCAATTTAAATAAATTCTCATTTTTCTAGATGTTATAGAATTACAGCTGAGTCGACATGTCATTATCTTAATTTAAATACTACACATTTTAAATACCACAAATAAGTCAGTAGGATATTAACTCAGTGGAATTCTAAGATATCAAGAAAAAGATGTCAATAAGATCTCAACCTCTGCCATCATCATCATTTACATTTCCTATGCCACCCGTTCCTGCATCAAATCCACCACCACTGAAATTCAAACCACCTATTTTCGACAAAAACTCAACTATGACAGTGGAGGAATATTTGAAACTACTCATCAATGGGTAAGATTATTGGACTTGAAGATGCGCAACTGGTAATTCTTCCTAAATACTTGGAGGTCGCGTGCTAAATTCTTTCTTGACTGATATGTCCACAGCATCTGAAATTTTGAAGAGCATCATCCCCACAAAACCGTTGAAGTATTTCACACTCTTCAATGAGACCATGAAGTCTTCCGATCTTCTTGATGGACAACTACTATGCTACCAAATGTAAATACGGAAAACTCACGAAACTAGAATATGATAAGCAAATCATAGGACTCACCCATGGATTACCTCCTAATATTCAACGACTAATTATGGTTAATGAACCGAGTACAACCGAAGAGTGGTATCAAATTGTTTACAAGTTGATAAACATTGCGGAAAAGATACACTATTCTCCATCGTGCACATCAGATCCAAAATCCGGAATTCAAACGAGAGTCAAGATGATGTACCTTCTCCTGAGTGGCAAATGTTCAATTCATCAAAAATGCCAAAAGAACCTTGTCCAAGACATCTTGAACCCATTGGCTGTCTGATTGCCATCTTATAAGAGACCAGTATCGAAAGAATAATCCACATAGAAATAATATGGCGTGCTCATCACAAACTACCCATGGATGTCAGCCATGGTAGTGATGAATGTGCTTGAGAACGGTAGTAATGGTGTAAATATAGGTCACGCTGTCTCGGGGTAACGCTGTATATGCGTGGGAGTGTATAGAAGAAGCCCATATACTTGCACCAGTTGAGGTTTGTCTTTTGCAAAGGGTGGCAGCAGCTCTCATCTGCTTTCACCAATTTAAATAAATTCTCATTTTTCTTGCTGTTACAGAATTGCCACTGAGTCTATGTGTCATTTTATCTTAATTTAAATACTACACATTTTATATAAATACCATATATATATTCTTCCAGTGGTCTGATATAACATTGGGCATATATTTTGTATTTATTTTTACAGAGCGAATTTGTTGTAATTTTTCTTTTCTTTATAAAACCCCCCCAAAAAAACTGAGGGGATTATCATTATTATTTATTTTATTATAAAAAAAAATATATTTTTAGAGATAGCTGAGAAAATTGGACTCTTTATGCTGAGAGGGATTGATCTTGAAATGTTGAACTTCAGGATTCGCTGCATGCCTCTAGGGGGGGGGCGGGACAGCAATGATTGATAAGATTGGGCTTCTCAAATTCATGCCGTTCTGAAATCAAATGGAACGTACTGAATATGTGGTGATTTACCATCACTCAAATGCTATAACTGTCCCAGATAGGTATTCTTTATCTCATGTACATAACTAATGTGCTGCACAGAGAATATTCTCCAAAATTGATATGTTATATATATATAGGCATATTATCATTCCAATAAATGAATCTGATATACCAAAAATTGCTGTTACAAGTCGCATTGGTAGTTTTGAATTTTTGTATCTTCCATTTGATTTAAAATGTGCACCAACGACATTTTGAAGATTTATGAATGAGGCCAGTTATTTACATGATACCATAATTTTTTTCTGAAAACAAATGATCACATTAAGCATGTGGAACTTTTTTTGAAAAGGTTCAGTAGATACAAACTACACATATAAGTACTTCCAAACATATGCGACCTATAAAGCAAGGAACCATGTCATTGAGCAACTGAAGTAATGACCTACAGCGTGTGCAAGCATGTGAGTGGCCAAAACAAACAGTGTGCGACCTTAACAGTATGCAAGTATGTGAATGACTAAAAGAGTTACTTAGACACAGGTGTAAAAAAATACATACAAATACGCCTCTATGTGTATATAGGCATAAATCCTGAAAATTACACATATACCGAATCCAAATTTGGAGAGAGCGCAAGTGATATTGCATATTGATGCAAGGTCTGAAAGAAAAAGTGAAACCTCGTTAAGTTGTTGTTTTTCTTCAGGCCTGTACAGCTTTTATAGACATTAAACCCCCATTTATTCCTCGTTATTTTCGGTTAACTCATGAAAAAGTTTGAGAGAGAGGATTGGATTGGATTTTATTGGTGCAAGAACCATCTAGGTCAAGCTGTGCCAAAATAAATGTCCATATAAAAGGAATACAAGACGTATTATTGTCATGTCAAAAGGTAAAAGTACGCCATGAAATGTGAATCAGATGCTGCCTAGCTTCTTCAGTGGTGCGGGCAGTGGCTGGGGCATAACGAATGACATGCGACGCACACTCTACATAACAGTAATTCAAAGAATGCTGCCATACGCGGCACCAGCCTGGGGTACAAAGCTCTCTAGCGATGTCAAGAAAAAAACTAGACTCCACACAGAGAAGCTTTCTCCTTTACATAACAAGGGCGTACCATACAACACCAACCAATGCTCTTCAAACATTAACTGGTCTCCCCACCCCCCTAAACTTAGCCTCTGAGTCGAACACGAAGCAAGGGTCGGTCTATCAACAAGGCTCAAACGCCCAATCATAATCAACACGGACATCATCCACCCATCCCAAATACAGCAAAGGAGAGTGGGATGGTCAAATCACCCGGCCGCAGGCATCCCAAGATGCCAACTCACCCTGCAGCAGGACCGAACTCCCTCACAAGTTTCAATATATACAGATGGATCTAAAACGGAGGAACAAACAGCTGCAGCGTTTGTGATCACAGAGGGTGAAACTATAATCCACAAGTGGGCGCACAAACTAAACGGCGAGGCATCCATCTTTCAGGCAGAAATATATGTTCTTTCGGAGGCCACGAAAAAAGCACAGCACCTAAACAAACAAAAAAAAAAATTTCGGACTCACTATCTTCACTCTATTCAATCCGAAACCCGCTATCAAACACAGAGGCAGCTAGAGAGATCAGAAACATCCTTCTCGGCCACCCAGCCATCCCCCTAAGCTGGGTAAAGGCTCATGAAGGGAATTTTTTGGGAATGAGGAGGCAGACGCCGCAGCTGAACAGGCTACCAAGAAAGAAAGCATCGACTGCCACCTCCCTTACCCAGCATCATGGGTTAAGTATAAATCCACACAATTGATGATCAAGAAATGGCAGCTGAAATGGGACAGCGAAACCAAAACCGGCAGGAAAATTCACTAGTCGCCAAGGGCAAGGCTAAAAAAACAACCACTGGACGAGGGGAATGGTACTGTACTTCACGGAACACAGCCAAGAGATTCAAACTGAGAGGAAGTGACAAATTCAAGTGTAGGCAAATGGGAACGGCAATCCACTACACCACGAGATGCCCACTCACAGTGAAACTACACTTCGGGGTGCCAGCAGAGTCCAACATTCCACTATGGGGACCGGAGAGAACATAAAAAAACACAAGACTGATGAATCTAATTGAAACAAACGAGGACACGCACACAACTTCATTCCAAAACAGGCGTTACCACAACCGAAAAGGCGGCGCAGGGCTGCCTCTACAGAGGATGAATCATCGAATCCTGAAGACTAACGAATACTGGTTGCTACACCGTAGTGTTCTGCACCAGCTGTGTCCCGCAGCGGTGCACAAATTGAGTGACTTTTGCGCTTTCGGGGGAGTATATGTTCCGCAAAATGCAGTCTTGCTGCAGCAAGTAATCCCACAATTTTTCTCACTTTTCTGTTTTGCACATGTTGCAATGCATTTAATTTCATGATCGCTTCCTGCAGTGACCCGCATTGTATCGCTATGTCTCCCTTCTGCTCATATTTTTTGATTTTTGCACATGCTCTATATATATATTCTTGCACATATTCTCGCTTTGGTACATGCCCTGTTTATATTGTGTTGCATATGTTCTGTATATATCGTATTGCGCATGATCTGTACATACTGTCTTGCAGCAGCAAATACCGCCTCGAACATAGTAAATTCTTCACACTTTTCTGTTTCACGCATGTTGTAATGCATTTAACTTCATGATCACTTCCTGCAGTGACCCGAATCGTATCACTATGTCTCCGGTCTATTCTTATGTTTGTTTTTGCACATGCTCTCTATATATATTCTTGCACATATTTCCGCTTTTGTACATGCCCTGTTTATACTGCCTTGCATATGTTCTGTATATATCGTATTGCGCATGCAAATACTGTCTCGCTACAGAAAATACTGCCTCGAGTCTCGCAAACTTTTCACATTTTCCTGTTTCGCACATATCGCAATGTATTTTAATTTATGATTGCTTCCTGCAGTGATCCGCATCGCACTGCTACGTCTCCGTTCTGCACATATTTGTTTCTGCCCATGCCTTTATTTCGATTCTTGCACACATTCTTGCTTTTGCACATGCCTGTTTATATTGTCTTGCACATGATCTGTATATATAGTATTGCACATGTTCCGCACAAACTAACTTGCACATGCTCTGTACATACTGTATTGTGCACATTGCTCTGCTACCGCACGCCTTTATATGTCATCCCATAAATAACTGGTAACATCTGAAGGGAACATCTGATGTGCGCCTCCAACTTTTAATTACAGTGGATCCTGCTTATAACGTTTTTTAAAAAACTGCCATAAAAAACATTGTAAGCAGGAAAACCCTTCAAACGGAAAATCTTAGTAACTATAAGAATTACTTAAAGTTAGTACCATGAAAATCAGTTGTACTAAGTGGAAAAACGTTCTAAATGGGAACGTTATAAGTGGGATCAACTGTATATTTGGTTTAGATTTGTTATATGTGCTACATTCTATATGTTAAACTCTCAGTGTTAATGGGCTTCTTTGCAAGCTTTTCCTACTAGTAGACAAGAAAGTAAATGAACCTTTGGATAGAACATGTTTATGTTTTTAGAAATGAATCATTTGATTCACAGAGATACCTCCTTCCTACCCAGAACATGGCCCGCTGCTCTGTCTCAATGAAGAGATATAAGCAGGTGATGAAAAACCTGGGGCATGCTGGAAAACAAATTCAGAGATACCAGTGAATTATGGGGGGAAGGGGACATACATTTTTTTCAAGATAATTTTGTTCAAGAGGGACCCACTTTCACTTAAAAGGGACCCAGATTTTTTGAATACCATGGGTCCCAGGACAATTAAAGTACAGTGGCATCTTTGTTATACGATTAAATTTATGCAATTTTCACAATATTGCACAGTGAAACTAATAGCCCTTCACTTAAGTCATCACGTCACTCCGCTTAAGCCGTCATAATTTTTCGATAACATGAGGTGACAACTTATCAAGGTTTCACTGAATCTATATATTATTCGAAAGAAAACAGTTTTACTTACAGGAGGCTCTCTTTCAAATATTCTGACTTCTTCGATCCTCACAGAACCGTCGATATGAAGCACACTGGCATGTTCAACAGGACGACGGTGTTTAAATTCCCACTGATGTTGACCATTAATAGCAACCTGCAGAATTAGAAATAAGGAAAAGACACATTAAACATATTCCAAATGAGAGAAAAAAACCTTAAACACTATAATCACACACAGAAAAGCACTGGACAATTATCGACTGGCAATGAAAAAACTCTTGGCAAAATTTACCCGCAAGTGCTTTGATAGGCAAAAAAAAAAAGGTAATCACTTGAATTAAAAGCACTGGTAAGAATGTCAAAGAACTCTACTTTGTGCGTGCCAATGGTCATCCGCTGATAACCAATCAGTAGCCACCCAAACAAAAAAATTCTCACCTTGTAACCAGAACACTCAACCAATATAAGAACGATGAACTGCTTTCCAGAAGCAAAAGGAAAACCACCGTTCCTTTCTTCATTCTGCCAAGTTCCCCTAACCGAAGAGTTTCTCACGACGACTCTCTGTGGTGGCCTGACGCTGACGTGGAAAAGCCTGTCTGCCATATGACCACCACCGTCGACGCCATTAGTGAAATCAAAGTGAAAACTACAGAAAATAATCATAAATAATTCACTTTCGCAATAAAAAAATTGAGACAATGCAAAAAAATTAGCAACAGCAAATGCAAGTATTGATACAAGATATACTGGAAAACTGGCTAATTATGTAGATATATCAAGTTTTGAAAAAGTTGTCTCTGCCGCTACTGGGATTGACGTGAAAACCTTTCCTATCTTGCCTAACCTTGATCAGCCACCTCATTGGGCATTTTGTCTGTTGTGGCATTGTATTTGTATAAAACCAATACACATAATTATCTCTACATAATTAGCCAGTTTTTCAGTACATCTTTCTCTATATGCAAGTATTGATACTAATAGCCAAGGATTGATGGCAATGCAGAGATACAGAGTAAGTTTCGATGTAGATTCAATATATAGACTTGAAGAACTCACCTCTCGGCGCCATAGGGAAGAACACCCCTGATCTCGACCATCTTTCCGGGTCTGAGTCCTCCAGGGATCCCATGCCAAAACGGAATAGGCTACGAGAGAAAAAAGAAGCGAGAAATTCTTTACACAAACTATCAATTATTTGTGGTGTATTGTATGAATATAACATGACTTTTTTAACTGAGAAAAAGGGGCTTGACAAATCGAAAAAAAAAATTGCTTAGCTTGTAGGAAATTTTCCTAGCTCTGATTTTTTTTTAACGACTTCGTCGAAACATTTTCTTTCAGGCTTTTCCAGGCCTTGCTGACTATTGATACACATGATAATGTAAATTCAGAAAAAGAATTGTGTAACAAAAATTTAGGGTACTATCTAATTTTTCAGCCCAGGCCCGTCATTTAGGGGGCCTTTCGAAAATACACTAAAAATGGTATATATACTCGTGTATAAGCAGTTTTTTTGTGGGAAAATTCGTTCCTAAAGTGGAGGGGTCGGATTATACTCGGGTCAGTTTTTGACAGGAAAATATCGACCCCCCACAATCAATAGTTATTTTTGTAACTATAGATGGCGCTAATAATTAGTAGTGATAGATGGCATTGCAAATCATCAGAGTGATTTTTGTAGCTATAGATAGATGGCAGTTGTGTTAGCACATTTCGGGTTAAATCCACGTGGGTGGTAATTTTTTTCCAAGGCAGTACAAGTGTGTGTCGCGATTACCCACAGAAAAATCATTGATCTAGTGTTGTATCAGTAAGTATCAATGATCAAAAATGGAGAAAGCTAAAAGATTTGCGTATGATGCGTCTTTCAAACTGAAAGTTATCAAATTCGCCGAAGAAAACAATAACTGTGCTGCAGCTCGGACATATAATGTCAATAAGCATCCTGTCTGATCACCTGCACCCATTCATGTCCATTGTGCATTCCGACGGACTTGGACAATTTCAGCAGGACAATGCGACATCCCACACGTCCAGAATTGCTACAAAGTGGAGCACTCTTCTGACTTTAGACACTTCCGCTGGCCACCTAAATTCCCATATCTGGGATGCCTTGCAACGTGCTGTTCAGAAGAGATCTTCACCCCCTCTTACTCCTATGGATTTATCTGCAGGATTCATGGTGTCAATTACCTCCAGCACTACTTCAGACATTAGTAGAGTCCATGCCACGTCGTGTGTGTATATATACATACATTGAGTACATGTGCTTTGCCCCCCCCCCCCCCCGGAAAAAGTTGAAATGATGGGTCCTGTTTCAGCCTCACCGTGGTGGTCGAGTGGTCATGACTCGCATCATGAGGTCCCGGGTTCGAACCCCACTTGAACAACAGTGGTGGTTGACTGAAGTTTGTTTTCTGTGGTTCCCAACTTTGAGGTGCAAATGCAAGCGTTAAAGTCTTCCCATGTAAAATATCCATGTTACGGCCCAGCAGAGAAGACATTTAGTTTCAGTATAGTTATACAGGGTGGGAAAAAAGTATGTAGAAACTTTAAAAATTCACTAAAAACCGAAATAAAAAATGGTTTGCAGGGTCAGCATCACTAGGTCATGGGAACTTTCTTTGACAGAAAAAACTAAAAAAACAGCCGATAGGTAGTGCGGGTACGAGCGACTTTGGTGGAAATATGCAAATGAGATGATAAGAACTTGCTCTCCTAATCCACAATCAGTTCATCATTATAAACCGTGTGTAGAGCCTCAATATATATTCTTATATGTATTATTATTATTACTTTACTTTGTACATTGGCTCTCTCTCTTAACAAGTACGCTCTGGTCACGTGAAAGAATCTCAGTACATTCTGTACTGAAACACGAGATGATCACGTGACCGGATGCCCCTTCGGAGGGTCCGAAGGGCCATGTGTGTGAGAACATCAGTTCAGCTCCAGCTCTCACACAAGATGCATCCACGTCGTCTTTCTCTCTCTTAATGTATGTACTATGTAAATAATATCTTCTATATAGCATCATAATTAAAGATAATGTATCTACAACTACATCTCATTCATATGGAGTCAGATGCCAATTACACTACCGTCACCACCTAGCATTAAATTCAGCACGTGTATGTGGACCTGCTGCACTCTGCGACTCGCCTGCAATGTGTTATCCCGTGATGTGAAACACATACTGCTGTAATAAACTATTTTGAGGCATTCTGTTCATTATTTGCAAATCTTTTTCACTATTGGCTGTTTTATAGTTTTTTTTAAATCCTGTCTTTGAGATCGGTCTCAATGATCATGCTTTGGCGATTGCAGCCTCCAAATAGGCCCCTGCTGCAAGAGTTTTTGCGGGACAGTTAATGCATCAACAATGCATTACCCCAAAAAACAATATTTCTCACGGTTTCATTTGGGTCTGCATGGCTAGTAAGTGCAGCCAAGAAATCAATCAGATATGGCAGCACTTAGGTCGACTGGCGTCAATTTATTAATGACATTGTTGTGACTCCCAATGCTTCCCAACACAGGGAGGCAGCGGTACTACGTAACAGTTGTGTTGCGTTGCAGGCGAGTCACAAATCCAGCAACGGCAGAGTGCAGCAGGTCCACATACACGGTTTACAATGGTGAACTGGTTGTGGGTTAGGAGCGAAACTTCTTTCCTTTTTTGTGTGAGTATATTATAAACAGTACACTTCATGTAATAGAGAAGAAAAGAAGGGCAGAGCGTCTTCTGTCACGTATTTGATGCTTCTAGTAAAAGTGGTAGGAATCCATCACTCGATGATTGCCTGGTCAAAGGAGCAAATCTCTTCCATCACTGAGATTTCAGGAAAAGGCGATGGGGGTGATATCTGACATTTGATGCACATTTTTACAAATTGAACTGAATAAGGACGACAGATTTTTTTGGTGGGAAGAACCGTTATGGTTGAAAGGAAATAGAGATACTTGACCTAGTCTAGAAGTGCATAGAGATGAATGTCTAGTAACTGCAGAAAGAAAGAAATCGTCCACTGTAAATTTAAGTGTTAATGATAATGAAAATTATAGTTGGTATGAAAAATTCTCACATTGCGCGCATCTTTCGCTGGGTGAAAAGATATCTTGGAAGCACAGAAAAAGTCATCCCGAAAGAGAATCTAGTGGATGCATATGAGAATACAGAAAATATCCTCTGGTTGTCCGTGCAACGATAATCATTTCCCATCGAAGAAATTCAAGGGTCTGACCATTGTCGAAGACAAGAATGATCTATTGAGAGTGAAAACTAAAATTGAGAGAGACGATGAATTTCAGTTTCCTTTACCCGCTTCTCCTTCTTGTGAACTCTATCTTGTGAACTCTCTGATTTGGCAATGCCATGTCAATAATAACCATGCAGGGATTCAAACCCTCGTGTCCACACTAAGAGAAAAGTATTGGATTATATCTCCAAAACGGGCAATCAGATAAGTGATTTCCAGATGTGTACCTTGCAAAAGACACAAGGCCAAAGCAGGGACAAGTGTACCTTGATAGCTTCCGCTCAACAGAGTGAGGGAGGCCAATGTTTTCGAAATAGTAGCCATAGATTTGTGTGGACCTCTCTATTTGAAATCAAACTAAAGCTTGGATCGAACTGTTCACTTGTGCGATCTATAGAGCCATACACTTGAAATTAATGTCCTCTTTAAGCACCGAGAAAATCATACAAAGTTTCTGCAGATTCCTGGCCAGAAGAGACAGACCATCGATTGTGTACTCTGACAATAGAACTAATTTTGTGGGAACTAGCAATGCATCAAAATTAATTGATTGGATGGAAGTTATCAATTATGAACGTTTATCTCCAATCACAAGTGGAAATTCATACCTCCTGCAGTCTGGTGGGAGAGACTGATAAGATCAGTCAAAGAACTCTTGTTTGGGACCTAGGCCGATCATCTGTTCTTTTAAAATCAAAATTGGTGACTTTCTTCCGACAATAAGTCGCCGTAGTTGGCACGCTCTGGTTCGTTGTTTTTCTGCTGGGTTGTCTTTGTTCCAGAATGTTCTATGCTATTTAAAACCTGTTCTGAAAAATTCTGCCAGATGCCGTTAATTGTTGTAGGGCGCCTTTCAAACAGCCGTACAGCCATTTTGTTGTTTATGTTTGGATTACATTTTCGTCGCCTGGGCAGTTCGCCATGCCTTCCATTTTCAGCGTTGTTAAGAAATTTCAGAGTATTATTTCCAGTCGAAAACTCAGAAATTTTCGAACAACCAGCCAACGGTGGGTGTTACTCTACCTGTATCAGACTTACCTGTGCCCAAATATGCCCTTGTTGTTAGAATTTTGGCGCGAAACAGGGCTTATTATATCATCAATGTGTTGCCCAAAATGCAGAAATGTCATGAAGGTTACACAAAAAAATATTTCTGACGGATTCAGTAGGGTCTGCATGGCTATACGTGCAGAGCCAAGAAATCTATTCGGTTTGGCTCATGGTTCGGGTTTAGTAAGCTGAATATTCCCCGAGATTTTCCTGCTATCCTACGAGATCACGCAAGGTCAAAACCACTGCCAAGATAACTCGGGAATATTCATTTTCTTCCGGCACCTTGGCCGACTGGCACCAGTTTATAAATGAATTATTCTTGATTACATCGAGCTCCATTTGGAGAAAATAGGCGGCGTCGGTAAGACCGGTGAGGTCGACGAGACAAAATTTGAAAAGTGGAAGTATAATAAAGGCCGCAGGGTGGTGGGTCAGTGGGCTTTTGGAGGGGTAGAGAGGGAATCAGGGAGGTGTTTTTTGGTCGCCGTTTATGACAGGTCCTCGGATACGCTCGTTGGGCTTATCGAAACGTGGATTGAGAAGGGCACAACCATTAATTCAGATTGCTGGAAGGCCTACAAGCGTTTAGACGAAAAAGGATATACCCATTTGACGGTCACCCACAGCACTGAATTCAAGAATTCTGAGTTGATGTCCTACTCCAGCCATCTGCACCACAGTGCTCCCAGAAGCATCCAGTGTGCTCATGAGCACTTGATCAACGTTCTACATTCAAGGATTGCAATCATCCTGATTTCATGCCTTCGTATGCCAAAGTAGCCATAAGGGGTGCTCTTCTTTCAGTCATGGGTACAGGCAGTGCTCCCGACTAGAAAAAGGGTTGAAGGCCCTCTTAGTGCCTACTTCATGCACGCAGATTGCTCATTGTCATAAGCGCACTCTGGATGGAAAATAGAATATCATTATATATATATAATTTGAATCGCAGACCTCCATTAAACCAAATATATACAATTACAAAAAGGGAGATATTCCCCATTCAGGGCCCACCCGGGGAATAGGGAAAATATTAAAAATAATTTATAATAAATATTGTTTCTGCCATGTTCACTTACGGGTGAAGCGACGACAACGTTCTCGTCGATGCAACAAAACGAAACTTCTCCCATGCTTTCGTCTCTTTAAATATTTGCGCTCACAGACGGCTTCCGGTCGTCATCATCATCATTCCAATGATAACAATATCAACATGGCGACGCATCGCTCCTTGTTTGGAGTGTTGCCATTCAAAAACCAAAAACAATATCGGATGATCGTACATATTTACCCGGGATCTTTATAAAAAATTTAAAAAATTTCCCCCATTTTTTTTTCGAGAGCTTTCAACAAACGTCAAATTTTATTTTTTAACTGGATTAAAAATTCGTTCTAAACTTATAATGGCTGACGTGACCATACGTCCCGCATTTTTCAGTTTTAGTGGTATCATTTTTTTTCTTTTTGTAACAATCTTCCCCGCTTTTCGACGAAATTTACTCGAATTTGTTATTCTTCATCAAAAATGTTGACAAAAGTGATTTTCGTGGTGCACTATTGCCGAACCTCATGTGGTCCGGATGTGTTTTGCTCCCTTTCGATGACTTTACTACTCGCATTCACGTTTTTTTGAATAGGAAAAAAATCTCATTATTCTCCTTCCGCTTAGAAGCGATTGGCAACAATACGGATGATCTCTATTTGACGAATGGGATCCGGGCAATACTTTGAATTCATGTATGTTTGTGCACTCAAGGTGATATAGTGTCCTGCAGTTTGTTCCAAAACTTTTATTTCAGGTCACCCCGAACGACTGCATCCTACGAAAAGAGCCTGAAGTAACTTGTGAAATATTTCTAACATAAGTAAAACTATCGTTAAGAAATGTGAAAGAAATTTCAGATAACGCTAACGTAGGAGATGAAGATTGCGCCATCTCTCGGAGAACCTAATAGTCGACTTCATCGAAGCAATAGATATTAGCGGTAACGGAAAATTAATTAGGGAGTTCATGATCCAAGCTGAGGTAGAAAAAAGATCTCTGACTGTCAAGGAGGAAGGACTTGCGAAAATTTGCTCCGGACGCCGGAAAAGTGGATAGATGGGCGGGGCGCTCGCGAAGCGAAACCGCAACAGTAGCAGATTCCGACGATTTTCCCATTGGGGAATTAATGACATCAGTATCGGACTGCCTGTTAAAAATTGCTCTTGCAAAAACTAAGGCGGAGAAGATCACCATCTTCTTCAATATTTTCATGAAGGATATACAGCGCATTTTATTCAATTAATTACACCTCAACTATAAAAAACCTTAAGATAATGGCTTGGAATGCCAGCAGCATACTTCGTGATATGGTAGAACTCAAAGAAACAATAGAACAGCACAGCATTGATGTTCTACTAGTCAATGAAACGTGGCTAAAACCCCAACACGGCCTGAAAATAGCCAACTACGATGTAATTCGGAGAGATAGACTTTTTAATCTGGGTGGAGGGGTCGCAATAATCATTAAAAGACACCTCACTTATAGCCTAGTTGATCTCCCCGACTCACGGGACATAGAAGCCTTAGCAGTGGATATCCACAGCAGAAATAACAGTCATTAGGCTGGGAGCTATCTACAAGCCCCCACAAAACGGTCTCGACTTCTCATTACTTAACACATTCTTCAATTGTAGACACCCGGCAGCCCTAGCAGGAGACTTCAACTGCAAATCCAGACTTTGGAACAGCCGTGGATATAACGCTTGTGGGAGACTGCTAGAAAGCTACTGCAGGGACGCAACTCCTGAGGGATTGAATGCGTTGAGATATTAAAAATATCCAAATCGAAGGCCTGGAGAATTTCTCTAGAGAAAAACGAAGCCAATCTTAAGATACTTCAGCTCACCAACATTTCTCATCTCGAGATCTCAGTTGAAAAATTTACCAGGACCTTTCGCGAGTTTCAGTGCAGACGGTGCCTTGGATTCTCACATTTTGCCAAAACCTGCGTCAACGCATACAGGTGCATAAAATGTACGGACGTTCACGAGCCCGGAAAGTGCACAAAAGTGCGAGACCAAGACATCCCAAAGTGCGTTCTGTGCCTCGGACCTCATCCTGCGAACTATCGAAAGTGCCCTGAATTTCTTAAAATTCGCAAGTCTCAGAAAACTTCAACCAAACCCTCATCTAAGGACTTTACCATCCAGTCCCAGACGATTTTGCCGAGCAAAAGCAAATCCACCAGAAGTTTTCTACCACGCCCTGTACAACTAAAGTTCAGTGCTTTTCTTCGGAACCAAAAGTCTTCTCCCACGGCAACACCGGCTAAAACCGTAGCTGATCAGCCACCGGCCCAGGCTCTGTCAATGATCGAGTCCTCGCCCGACGTTTCTCCGATGACGTCACCAAGCCGTCCGAGAAACTTTGAAAAGTTAGCAAAGAAATCCGTGAACTCAGAAATCTTGTTTCGATCATGGCTGAACAGCCAGATATTAAATTTTTCAAACGAAGATGTTAGGGAAAAAAACTGGATAGGTTCGAAGGGACTCGAACTCATAACCTTCGTTTTAAACGTCCCGTGAACTTCCCACTGTACCAATCGTGGTCGCCGAGCTGAAGTTGAATTTAGTATATCCATTATTAAATGTCGCCAGGAAATATGGTGGCGCCAAATGAATCAAAAGTTGCGGTAGCCTCGCGGTCTACTGTGACGTCATAGAAACGTCACAGTAGACCGCGAGGTCTCTTGACTTTGATTGGCTGGTAAAGTGGAGAGCTCAGAATTTCTAAGCGTTACACTCCACGACGGCACTTTTTTTTTCAGTTGTTTACACACGCCGGAGACGAGGCACGGTGGTACCTCGGGTCGCAAAAACGATACTCATGCTGTAATTTATTAAATATGCTTAATTCAATTAGAAATTAAATTTATACTTCTGATTCTCCTGGAGTCGTCGCTATGTCTTACAACTGGTGACCTTTTCCGTGTTCCTACACGCGACAAGTTTCGATATCATACCGAGAGACTGCTACGGTGCCACAGCGTTGTCTTCACATCAATCCGGATGCATCCGTAAACCGTAAGCTTCAATTTTTCTCTTCATGTCGTAACACTCGAGTTGAACGTTTGAAACGAAGCCGTCCGTGTTTATTCCGCATTATTTTCGGCATATAGTATATCCAGGGTCGGGCTTAACTATTTTGCGGCCCTCCGAAATTATTTTTCAAGATCCTTGAGGGAGCTGAAATAAGACTCAGCCTCTCAGGTTCCGATGCCTGTGCCAGAGATTAGGCACAGGCATCGGACCCATTCTGCTACAAAATGCTTGTGCCATCTCTACACCATCTGTACACAGTGCATCACGATGTCAGGGCTAGACGACGGATTAAATGCCCAAAATTACAACTAAATACGCTTTCAGCTGTGACAAGCACGCACTTTGCCGCACCGCAACCCCCCCCCCCTGTAGTTTTAAATAAGTACGTCGTTAGAGTGAGAATTCAGCGCTTTTTCTTGTCCATCGCCCCCTGAGCAAATGGGGCACATGCCCAAAAATTTGCAGGGCGCAGAATTTGGTTGCTTTTGCATTACAGGCGATACCCTCCCCAACGCCTCTGCCTCAAAGAAAACTGTACAAGAGGCACCCAAAAATAGTACTTGCCTAGGGAACGAACTTATGAAATGCAGGTCGTGGGTCCCCTGTCTTGAACAGAATCTTAAGATATTGCTTTGATAAGAAGTCAAAATGTAACTCAATGCAATCAACGTATTTGCTTCATACATTGTAAACAAAGTATTTTTAATTCGTTTTGCGGCACGGTGCGACTGCACCCTTCGCACCTGTTTAAGTCCGGCCCTGAGTATATCTTTCTTCTCGACCATGCCTCAGACTGACGACCAACATTCGCCCGCACCAGCTCGAACAACAACTAACATTGACAATAACCTTTTGGTACCTGCCAGTGACCACTTTTCAATCCTCCGGGAAGTGATGCATCACCGCTGGCAGGATCATTGGAACCATCAGATAAATAATAAACTTCATGCCATCAAGCCCACACTTGGCCATAGGCGTTCGAGCTGCGGAGCTAACCGAAAGGAGGAAGTTCTGCTTGCTCGATTGCGCATAGGACACAGTCGTATCACACAATCATATATTCTATTACAAGAGAGTCGGCCACAGTGCCCACATAGTCAAAGTCATCTTTCACTTCATGACATTTTAAATGACCATAGCGATGCATCTCGCATTTTTAAATTCATTAAAGCCATTGGTTTTTATAACAAATTATAGATTTTTACAATTCATGTTAACGTTTCACGTTTCTTTTTATCATGCACAGTCTTAGTATTTTGACATGATAAAAGGATGATTTTTCTTATTTTTATATAATTATTTGTTTTGGCGCAGTTTGACCATATTGGTCTTTGCGCCAATAAGTCCAAAATCCAATCCAACAAACACTACACAGTCATAATAACTAAATAATCGAGTAATTAATGATTCTTTTATGGCCACACATTGTGGAGCAAAATATGTATTATAGTACTAGATGAAGTACCGGGCGACGTGATTTTGGATTTGATGTTGATTTTATTGGCGCAAGGACCATCTAAGTCAAGCTGTGCCGAAACAAATTTCCATATAAAAAAAACACCATAGATCGTAAAAACTATAATTTGTCATATAAACCAATGTCTTTGGTAAATTTAAAAATTGGAAATGCATCGCAATAGTGAGCGAAAATGTCCCAACCAAAAGCCGTCATAAAAAGGATGATGTAGCGATACTTATTACATAGCAACTAACAGAAAGCCACGATTATCGCTAAATGTTGGAAATATGTATTTATCACTGGCGAGAGAGTGAGTCGAGACTTCTAAATGTTCAGATGTGCCCTTTCTCGACTGCGATGTAAATAGTTGAGTTTAATTATACAAATACAACACCACAACTGGCAAAATGCCCAGCGAGGTGGCTGAGAAAAAGATGCCCATAACAAATATGGATGTCATATATTTCAAAAATAAAGCAACCCAATTAAAAATGTAATTATAAACAATATATATGCATGATAAAATATTATACAATGCCCATAAAGAATACTTATGATGGTCTTATTGTAAGTATGAATAGCTTCTCGATTTACCCCAACATGTTTATCATACTTCGGGTAAGCTATTCCATTTATTAACAACTCTGTTGGAATTCCCTGCGATACCATAAAAAATGCATTGTCCCTTACCAATCGATACTGGTGTCCCCTTGTAAAAGCAGTCGATTGGCGGTGTACTAAAAGTTCATGATTCATCCTATCCATCCCATTGAGAATTTTGAACACTTCGATCATATCTCCTCACGTTCATCCAATGTAAACATATTCAAAAAATGAAATCTCTCTTCACAACTCAAGCCCCGTGTTCCAATAAGGACACGTGTAGCTCTTCTCTGCACCCCTTCAACCAAGTCTATGTCCCTCTGTAGGTATGGTCTCCAAAACTTTACAGCATACTCCAGTCCAGGACAAACTAAACCTCGAAAAAGCGGAAGAATGACTTTACGAGAACGTGAAGAGACCTTCTTGAAGATGAGACCAAGCATTCTATTCACTACTGTTCGATTTTTCCTCCACCGCTGAACAATGTTCAGAAAACCTAAGCCGCTCGTCAATGAAAATTCTCAAATCGGTGACCCTAGTTGCATCCGGGATAGTGACTAATAGAGCCGCCGACATGAAGGGAACCGGCGAGTTCCGAGAAGCAATTCTTCTGAGGAACCGCTGGTACCATCGGGCCTATATAAGTTGAGACGCTGCTAAAAGCGGGGTCTTTTTCCCCGTAGTCGTGAAGGAGGTGATAAGAGTCGAGGAGAGAGGAAATCTCTGGTGATGAATATGGGCCCGAAAGATTTGGTGGTGAGTGCCGTATATATATAGTCTCGGAATTATCTCTCTCAGTAAATAATCTAAAATTTATTTCTATGCAGATAATTAATCGTTTAAAATTCGGCCTGTCAAGTTCATGTATTTGCGATGGCGTTATATCATGTTGGATAAGAATCTCCTCTATGAATAGCTCTTATTTTAATTGAATAAATTAATTACTAACCCCTTTGTGTGAATTCTATTAATTTTCAATGGTCAATTTCTTTGTTGACGGACGTCACAAAACACAACGCAAAAATAGTCCTTAATTGTTTTCCTTTTTGTGCCCCTTCCCCAGTCGACTCCGTCACAGTTCGAACCAAAATGAGCTACCATGCACTTATCAACGCTAAACGTAATGCTCCATTCATTTGCCCATGCTGCAATCCTGTTTAAGTAGGTCTGGAACAACTCCCTATCGCTTTGATTCCCGATTACCCCCATTAGCTTCACATCATCTGCGAATTTGCTAGTTATCCCATCGATAAAAAGTGAAAAAAGTATGGGGCCAAGGACACTCCCTTGAGGAACTCCACTTGTGACGCCTGTCCAACCGGAGAATTTCCCGTTCACCATAACTCGTTGCGACCTATCTCTTAACCACGATTCTATCCAATTCAGCAAGTTGCCCTCAATTCCAATCTCGTGTAAACACTTCAAGAGTTTACCATGTTGACCCGATCGAATGCCTTCTGGAAATCAAGGTAAACAACATCTAAATTTTTGCTCTTACCCAAAGCCTTAGTCACGTGATCATAGAAACAAAGGAGGTTAGTTACACATGACTTCCCCCTTCCTGAACCCATGCTGATTATTTTCATCTATCCACTTCACAAACTGCCTTTTGATGATAATTTCCAAAATTTTCGAGAGGGAGCTCGTCAAACTCACTGGACGATAATTGGACACAGCTTCTCTACTACTCTTCTCAAATATCGGAACAACATTAGCAAGTTTCCAATCCCTCGGGACGATACCCTCAGCAACACTACTCCTGTGCTACTGGCCCTAACAATTCATTAGCACATTCCCTGAGGACCCTGGGATATATATCATCTGGTCCTGGTGCTTTGCTCGCACATATATTTTTTAGAAAATTTAGGACCTCCACATCTTCCACTTGAATATCGTTGAGGATTTTATTTCCCCATGCAACACCCGTATACAAATACAACGCCACAACAGGCCAAATGGCCCCAGAGATAATATAATTATCTCTGTTAAAAACCGACGCGAAAAAGTCATTGAAAGCACTCTAACCTAGACCCTCCTATCGAGAGGGGGCCAACTGTTCCCTTACATCCATTATTGACGTATCGTAAAACTGATTTCGGATCAGAGCCAATGTTATCTGCCAACCTAGATTCAACTTCTTTATTACTATCCCTTATCGTTTCTTCAACACTCTTCTTTTATCAGTAAACAATGATAGGTCACCTCCTCCACTTTTATACTCCCTGAATGCTCTTTTCTTTTCAAGATAGAGGTTACGCACGCTATCCGTGAACCATAGAGGGTGCGATGTACAAACACACCTTTTTCGAAATTGATAGTAATTTAGTTACATAGTTAGTCGTGTGATTAATAGTAATTTTAAGTGATAAATATATAATAGTATTTTATAAGCCAATATGCGCAATATAGTGAATCTTTACATGGACCTTTGTGTGAAAACGCAACAAGAAAATTTTCTTCATGGAGTCTTCCATTCCTAAGCAGAACGAAACCTGATACTCATACTCCATCCAAACGGATGTCGCAAAGGAAAAAAAAGACGCAAGGGACGAGCCACCCACAAAAAGATCTTTCCTTGACCTCTCTCCTCTCTTATAGCGAACAACCCCAACAGCAAAGAAGAAACTATGGAAGCTACAACTGCAATGATCCCATCCTTTGGTTGGTTTCACATGGTGGAAGCTAGTTTGAAACTGGGTGTGCCGAAACAAATTACAAATGCATCAACCAAATATAATTACGTTGTTTCAGCTCTACCTCCAGAAATTGCAGGACTCGTTCACGATGTGATTCTAAACCCAAACGAACAAGATCTCTTTGAACATCTAAAAACCGAACTAATCAAAAGAACGAGCGACACTTCGACTCAGGAAATTACTGGCAGGTGAAGAATTAGACGACAGACGAGCATAGGAGCTACTCCGCTCAGTGAAACGCCTTGCGGGGCCACATAACGTTCCAGATGAACTTTTAGAACCGTTGCTCGTGCAACGCCTTCCTTGGCTGCAAGAGCTGAATTAGCCGGTCGTGTGATGGAAGTAAATCAGTACAGCGTTGTTGGTAGAACCCCAACGGATGGAAGAAGCCATTGTCATCAAAAAATTTTGGGGCGGCTGAAAAGTACATCAGTAATTTTACAGATTTGCAAGGAAATAAAATAATTTTAACAAAGTACAAAACTTTTCTTGTTATTCGGCAAAAATTAGTATTGCTCAAGGCTCTCAAGCACAGCGCTCTATCTCGCTTGACTCTTTCACGTCAAGAACTTGCGAGTTCTGATGAAATATATGAAACCGGGCATATTAAATATACTTGTTTTATAACTTCACTGAAGTAATTAAGTTTGAAAATATTAGCCAAAAACACATGTGAATTAACGATAAAAGATCAAGACAAAATCACGAATAATCATCCGAAAAGGAACGTGATGTCACGATTCTTCTTGTTACACTTCCCCATCAAACATCCAAATCAACTAACATCAGAGATACTTACGGGATTTGTAACCGACTCCATCACTTCTCTTCCACCTATTCCTAAACAGACGGAGGAAAAATACTTATAAAACAACGAGCAGGCATTTTTTACAAAAAGAAACCGATACATGTGGCTTCAACGCCTTATTCCACAGCAACTCAACCAAAGAGGTTTGCACGACCGACTCGGATTTTTTTTTTTTCAAATTCGGCACACGGTGGTGTCGAGGTATGAGAATTCCCAAATCTTCAACGACCTGCTCCGCATATTTGTGGAGCCATTGAAAAAACGGTTTTGCCCTGGTGTTTTGTACAGGAGCGATAGGTATCTATGAAAACAATATGTTTTTGTATATTCAGAATAAAAATATTGTAACATATATCTAAGAAGAAAGTGGGAGAATCATATTACATCTTGAACTTAAGTTCCTGATTTTATCTAAAGTCCGCTATTATTTTGAACGAAAAGCTTGAAGAACCAGGGTTTTTAATTTTTTCTTTTGCAACAATGGTATTTGGTGAAACTTTCTGTTCAATGAATTTCTTTGTGTCACCTTATTTTTTTGAAAATATTTTAGAAAATCGAATTTCGGCCATTTTGACAAGGCACGCAGATAGAGCTTTTCATTCCATTGGAGGAACAAACAACAAGTCTGCTACTCGTTAAAAAAGATTTTACTTTAGAGCCATAATCAAAATATTCATTTCCCAAAAGTCTAGGGCATATTCAAAAAGTAATTGTTGGAGTGAATTGTTTTCACAATGCATGTTGTCATTATTAGAACTGTGATTACCATGCTGATACGGTATTGTAGGAACTACCATAAATGAAAAATGTTTTCCACTGCGTTTTGTACTGTCCTGATTATGGAAGAGACAGTTCAAAGTCATTTAAACTTGTGAGCTTACATGCATATGGGCGGGGGAGACTTCAGGTGCATGATAGGTGATTTCTTGACAGCTGGTAACTGTTTAACTGATTTATGTTGTATTTTCGCCAACACGTTATACACCCCCAAATTCTGTAGTTTTGCAAATATGTTCTTACATTGAATTTTGACTGCACCCGATTGTGTTCTTGACAGCGGCTAGTTAAGTATAACAGGTTGTTGTATATAATGATTCTGCATATATACAGAGAAACCCCTAGTGACGGTCATTCCTCAGATGCGATCAACTGTTATGTTGAATTGTCAAAATTCATCATAACATTACATTAACTTAATCTTAAAATAGTTTTAATTGTAGAGAAAAGGCAAAATCTATTCAATATAATAATCTTATGTTTTATTTGTGCAACGGAATCTTGCATAATTAATCATTTGATTATCCCTATATTTAATTGTATATATATTATGGTACATATAATAATAATAGTGGAAAGCAAAATCTATTCAATAAAAAGTTTAGGCCTTAAGATACAGTTATACACGGTACTGCTGCCTTGGGACCCCAGATGAGAAACACGGATCGAATTACAAAGGGTTGTAAGAGAGTGAAGGAGATGGTCATCGAGCCATATAAGGTAATGTTTGTTTTTCAGGGTCCTTGGCGAGAAGAATTTCTCCGAAGGTCTTAACGGTCGCCTCAAGATTTTCCCCTTTTTCTGTTGTACCTCATTCCCCCTCTCTCTCTCCTTTCTCCGCCAGCTGTAAATTAAAACGCCGAATAATTCCCTTCAGGACCTGTACTCAGTACATTTTCAAATAGTTTTGGATCGCCAAGTGGCCTTTTTAACATACCCTCTGGCAAAATTCGCTCGCAGTCTCTTGAGATAATTTCTACGCTACTGTCGGAGGAGAATTTTTGCTCTCGCTTGTAATCAACGATGTGAACTACTTTTCATACTATGAGCGAGTTGTATGTTCGCTCGCTGATAATTCGAATTATAAATGTGCTAGTTGATTATTTTTGCCTACCGGAAATGCACGATGTACACGTTTTCGCTCTCCGGTGTCGCGAAAACAGTATGATGTGAAATGTGTACATTGCGGAGCGACCACATGACAGCTGACAGCTTCCCGAGGGTTCGTCCACGGGCCAGCACACTGGCTTCTAATAGAGACCCACCACGAATTCACTGTGAACGACCACCGGAGTAAAGACAGAGGCAAATATGTTTTACATCCCCAGCTCGTATTTTCTCTGAATTTTAGCTATATATTTCTGTGTACTTGACAGCTGCTTATTGTATGCAATTGATCCATGATTCTTCATTATATTTCCTCTCTTTGTGAGGCTCCAGCACATATGTTTTTATATCCCTTTTTAAAGCAGTTTTCCCAACTGCTAAATATGTTTCACACTTATCCTCGAGGCAAATCATTTTATTGCCCATCTTCTGTGGCCCTTGCAAATATGTTGTCGCGTTGGTGGCCGTTCTCCCGCTTTAACTCACTCCCCCCTTCAAGATTAATTCCCTAAGCGATAAGCTTGAGATGGTGTCGGTTCATCCTTGTCCGTGACATAGAAAAATTGAATAGAACGGCTCTCAACTACAATGTAATTATCACCATGATCGGTGAAAACGTTTTTGGCCAGAAATGTTAGACAGATTAAGGTTATTAAAATAATTATTACATATATCAAACACCTTTGCTATCAGAGGAACAATTACTATAATGAGAACTAACCGCTCTATATATATAGTACAAATTACTATTTTGTTAATGGCGTTTGCCTGATTCGCTGCATCAAATTCCACCTTATTCCGCAATTGTTTCAATGTTTATCGTGTACATGTATTGTATATTATAAAAACGTATATTCTATGCAGAATGGAACTCATGTCCTTACAAAACATGTTAATGAAGCACTTCATTAAATTTAATTGAGTTACAATCACGAAAATAAAATATATCACTTGTTCCCTCTGAGAAAAATGGGTGCTAATATGGTCAAAATCGAATTTTTTGAATAAGCTCTAGAGCCAAATCAAAATATATATTTATCTCTATTCATTTCCCAAAACTAGATTCTTTTTAATGAGTAGCAGACATATGTGTAAGAGCTTTCCATTCCATTGGATGAACAATCTGCGTGCCCTG
The DNA here is from genome assembly GCF_987345545.1 of Pholcus phalangioides. Taxonomy (NCBI): domain Eukaryota; kingdom Metazoa; phylum Arthropoda; class Arachnida; order Araneae; family Pholcidae; genus Pholcus; species Pholcus phalangioides. The sequence goes on along the minus strand of NW_028301618.1, from coordinate 7,770,925 downwards.
TCAAAATGGTCGAAGTCGAAATTCGATTTTCTGCTAAATTTCCAAAAAATAAATAATTTGACACGAAGAAATTCATTGAACAGAAAGTTTCACCAAATACCATTGTTGCAAAAGGAAAAATTTAAAACCCTGGCTCTTCAAGCTTTTTTGTTCAAAATAATGGCGGACTTTCGATAAAATCAGGAGCTCAAGATGTAATATGATTCTCCTACTTTCTACTGAGATACATGTTAATATGTTCTGTATATTCCGAATAAAAAATATTGTGTTTTCATAGATACCTATCGCTTCACTACAGCTGCTGTACAAAAAAAAAGGGGCGAAATAAATTTTCGGTTTTTCAATGGTTTCACGAAATTCAAATTAATGTAGCTCCACAAATATGCGGAGCAGGTCGTTGAAAATTTGGGAATTCTCATACCTCGACAATACGTGTGCCGAATTTGAAACGGTCATGCCTCTATTTTTTGGTTGATTTGTTATGGAATATATATATGTGTATATAACAATAAGAGATCCAGTTACTTACAAGTCAATTAACTGACAGCTTATCTCAGTTGGTAATTAAGCAGACAGAACGTAGCCGGAACTATGAATGTGATGACGTTTGCTTTTCGAAATGAAGGTCCAAGAAAAGAAGGGAAAACTCCCTCTCATATCAAGACCTGCTTATCTCTCTTTCAAAGTAACCTTCTGAAAGAGTCGATTATCAGTTAGAGTTCTTTTTTCCTTCAAAGATATCTTTATTCACGATAGAGAGAAAATGAGAAACAAAGTACAAACATGAATTACCTATCTGTAATCAGAATCCGCATGTGAGACTGCATCCTGCACAGATGCCACTTCTACCGAAAACGAAATAATACCGTTAAACTCAATAGCATAACCGAACACACTATTGAACAAATATTTGATTGATGACGAACTATATCTGAATTATGACATGAATGTCGCTCTCCACTTGTTAATACAAGATATACGGAAGACTGGATGTTGTGAAGATATTTATTATTTGATCGTCCGGCAATCGAGGGACCCGGGTTCGACTCCCGGTAGAGGCAGAGATGAGTTTTTTCCTTCCTTAAAAAATTAACATCTCAAATAATAAATATCTTCACAACATCCAGTCTTCCGTATATCTTGTATATCTGAATTGTTGCAAAGCTTCACAAAAAACTTTTCCGCGCAACATAAGACAAAACTGGTTCCAAAAAATAATTTTTGATTCGGACTGGACTGACCTAGTAGGTACTTACGCCAATAAAACCACACTACGCCATATAAAAATAAGATGACTTGTTCTTGCCATGCCAAAAAAGTAAAAGTACGCATAATAAAAAAACGATGTTGTGAATTTACACCTGCCAACCTCAGAAGAAAAAAAATCAGTCTCTGTAAAAAGCATAACACGGCACATTTTCTAATTTTATGGGAAAAAGAGGTACCCTATTAGAAAATACATAATTATGTATCAGAGATATGGTTTCCTTTATAAAAAGGAACGCTGCTGTTATGTTTTGTCAAAGATAAATTTCGCCAGTGCTGATGTCATTATGAACGCGTTTGCGGTGCATTGTGGAATAGATTTACGTCACCATCGTTAAAGGTTGATTTTTCTTACAGCGTTACTAGCAATCCTCGTTATCGTCATCGCTACGCCTAGCGTTAGCTAACGGAGGCTGGAGACCACTCGTTAAGCTTCGCGTTACGAAAATAAACATGGCTGCCGCTTGAGACGAGAGCACAGGCGATGATCTCGTAGGATCGAACACTTCATTTTGAGAATTCACCTGGAAGCCTTCGCAGTTTCCACACGATGAGTTTTTTCGTCTAACGAAACCTTTGGTTAAGGACCCCTGCGAAGATCTTCCAGTGGAATTGGACCCGCTGAGAAACATCGCAAGCACTTTACCTTTAGAAATTAAAGTTCGATTTTTATTCATTAAAAAAAATCAAAAAATATCCGAGCATTCTATTCGATTTTTTTGCTCTCTGTCTTTATGTTTGGGACCGGTTTTTGGCAAAAAGGGGAGGTGCTTATATACATTAAAATACTGTAATCTAATTAAAGTTGTTGCACATTCATGTCGAAACCCCATTTTTACATTGAGTTTTCTCGTTTCCGGCAGCGACCAGAGAACGGTTGGTCAAGACTGCGCGGTAGCTATGTCACAGAGTTCGGTAAGCATTTGCATACATGCGGTGAAACAAAAGCTATCATTAGTCTTAAGCAAACACAAGATATAATTTTTATCTCCATCTGAATATCCGGAGATACAAGCCAAGTTCAGGGCTCTCGGGAGGCAAGAGATGCGGACTCTCCTTCCTACGCTTTCCCAGGTGTGATAGGTGTCATTGATTACACCCATGTTTCTCTCATCAGCTCACACGACAGCGAGACTATTTATGTTAACCGTAAGGGCCATCACTCCATAAATGTGCAGCTAGTTAGTAATCTTGGTTTTCCCAATTTGCTTTCAACTTTTCTAGACTCATCACGTGTTATACCTTCATCTCATTTCTTTTCAGATTTGTGATGCTGATATGAGAATCATGAGTGTCAATTCAAAGTTTTCAGGCAATGCCCCCGACTCTTTGTCAGAGCAGGGCAAATACCCGAAATGACACAAAGAAATGTCGGGCAGCAGTGAAACCTGGACCTCACTCAACAATCACTTTCGAAATGTTTACTGCCTTTATAACGGTTTGTTACTTTTCCAATCCTCCCAGTAATTGAAGAAAACACGGGCAGTGCCGGGTATTACAGCTAATAACATTAATCTTGCGATTGTCCATAACCCTTTTGTTACTTAATTATGGTACCACTTGAGACTCAACAACTAATTGTGAGGTCCTCTGCTCGAGGCCCCCCCCCCCCGGGCCGCGTCCAGGTGGACCCATGAGTTAAGCTGGTACTGGCCCAGAAGTGTATTGCAGGATGTTGTGTATTGCTGTGAGCTTGCTATATTCATACCTGCCTGTTCTTTGTTCTGGGTAACAGCGGGTAAGGAAAGTTTGAGAACCAATGCCATAGCTTTTTTGATAGACATTAGTTTTTTTATATAATTCTCCATTTCCTATATTTTTTCCTCATGATTACTTTCATACATATTTTGACTGCAGGAGACAGTGGATATCCTCTGAAGCCATGGCTAATGTGTACCCCTGTGCCCCATCCAACCACGCAAGTGCACCGAAAGTATAATGTGGCACACCGGAAAACAAGATATGTTGTGGAGAGATGCAACGGGGTATTGAAGGGACGTCTCCGATGCCTGGCCGCAAGACCTTTCAGTACAGCCCAACTACACTGCACAACATCTGCATAGCAAATAATTTGGGAATGCCTCCCGATGATGATGAAGATGCACTGTCAAGCCCGAAACACGATGCGCAAGGTCCAACGCTCATTGCATCTTCACAGAAGGGCCACTGCTGTGGGGCATACTACGTGTGCACATCACCCGGGAAAATTTCTCTTGAATTCTTTTGGGAGAACACCATAAAAGTTTAATAATGCAACCAATAAGATTTTTTCATCAAAGTTTTGTAAAACATCTTTGATCAAACATTATAGTATAATCTCTGCCTAGCCAAGACAATCTATAGCAGGCCTCCCCGCAAAGCTCGTGACTTCACTGAAGGTGGTCATTTCACATATAGCTATTGGATATAGAATGAAGGAAAGGCGGTGCATGCGTCGGCCTGCTATATCCCACGGCTACAGGTGTGCTAAATTTGTTCCACACACTTCAACCCCTGAACAAAAAGCAATTCTCATGAAAAGTTCAAAAGAACAAAAAGCAATAAGTAACAATGGTGGTGGTGGCACTCATCTAACCCCTATTGGTGACCAAGCTTTTTATGATGCTGGACAATGACATCATCTGTATGGAGTCAACAACTGCCTGACTGTGTTGCTGATTTGGTGATAGTCTGAATATGATTTTTTGGGTGAGTGAAGGACTTTGATTTTTTTTTTTAAATTGTTTTCGTTCTGCGTTTTGCTCCTGCATTTTGTGTCCAGTTTGCTGGCGATTGCTGACACATAAAGACCCTAAAACACTAAGTAAAAACAATGTTTGAGAGAGCCAGGTCGCTCTTGTTTTGCATTCTTTGCACCATTATTTTGGGAGGCCAATGTCGAATTTTAGTTTCTCCAAATCGAGTCAATTTATTACTTGGGGAATCTCGGCAGATTCAACAAAGTTTATTCAGTCATAGCGACCCTAGACACCAAAGTTTTTTTTTCATATGTTAGCTATTTAGCGTATAACCTTCTCTTCCCAAGGAAAATTTTTCAGCAGGATACTGACTTTGGAGATATTAAAGAAGCCCCCAAGCGATGCAGAATTCAGTCATCTTATCATATGCATAGTAAGATGAGGTTGTGTTGTGATTATAGAATGGTCAATGCCCATACACTACCAAGCGATCTCTGCACATTGCAGAAACATAATTTCAGCCGCTGAAAATGATCCAAACTTCTTGAAGTCCATTGTTACAGGTGATGAAACCTGGTGTTTTCAATATGATCCTGAAACAAAGCGACAAAGTGCGGAATAGAAGTCACCAAATTCACCGCAAGCCAAAAAAAAAAAAAAAAAAAAAAAACAAGAAAAGTTCCATCCAAAATCAAAACAATGCTCATTACATTCTTTGATAGTAAAGGTATTTGTTCCAACTGGACAAACAATTACAGGGCAATACTACTTAGCTGTTTTAAAGCGTTTGTTGGCCAGAATTCGTCGCACTCGTCCAGACTATAGGACTGAAAGCAGTCGGTGTTTGTTACACGACAATGCACCCAGTCACACCTCCCTTACCGTTCATCGATTTTTGGCAAAAAATAATGTCTGTGTGTTGAACCATCCACCGTATTCACCTGATTTAGCACCCTATGACTACTCCTTATTTCCAAAACTTAAAATGAAGTTAAAAGGGTGTTATTTTTAGGATGCTTCGACGTGTGCTTTGCAGGCCATTCCACAAAGTGATATACAACAGGCGCTTGATTCATTAATAAATCACTGTAAAAAGTGCATTGAAGGCGGAGGGTCCTATTTTGAATAAAAAATCAAAACAGGTATTAGTTTCTTGTTTCCATTTCTTTTTACAGACCCAGTCTTCAAACTTATTTGATGCACTGTGTATGTGAAAATCAAACATGGTTTATCGATGCATTGTTCCAAATTGTTGAGGAAACTATAAGAATGGTCTTAAAGTTTCCACATTTGGTATTACAAAATATGGATTTCAGCAAGACCACGAGAGTTCAAAGTTAAAAAAGTTCAAGAGTAAGTTCACTTTTTTTTTTAACCCATTCTAATAATTTTCATGCAATGATGAAAAATGATACAAGTGAAAATTTACAGGAACCCCCCAACACAGTGGTATTTTATATTGATGATTGTTTTTTCGTACTGCCAGGTATGTGAGCTGCATTTTCCTCAAATGATAAAGCGATCTGTGGAATTGTTTTGTGAGAAGACGGGCAAAGAAAAAGTTCCATCAGAGCAACCTCGATTGAAAAACGAGGTTGTGCCTTTTCTCTTTGATGGCTGTCCTAAGTATCTTCAACTAAATTTCCAAGAGAAAACCCCAAAGAGAAGAGACAGCGGCTGAATGTAATCAGTTAACAGCAGCAATTGAAGAAAGCAGTTTAACACATGTACATCATAGAAAAATTGAGAAGCTTATCAGTTGGAATCACTTCAATTAGTAGTGATAATTTTATATTCATTAGTGTGAATATAGTAGATAAATGTTCCTTTCTATATGACAAGAGTTATTGATCGTAATCTTGAACTAGATATAAATACCTCTTAAAATCGGGCAAAATTGAGGATATGTATTTTCCTTTAAAGATCACTAATATTATTAGTAATATAGCAAACTCTATAAAAAATATTGTGAATGCCTTTCAAACGACAGATAAAATTTAATTAATGGTATTCTCAAACTGCTACAGGAATTTGATTAGATTTATTGGCACAAGAACCACTTTGGTCAAACTGCGCCAAAACAAATGGGTATAAAATTAAGAAAAATTTGTCCTTTTGTCATATCAATAAAGTGAAACTCACATGATAAAAAAGTGACAGATTGTAAACTATAACTTGTTGCAAAAAACAATGGCTTTAAGGGATTTAAAAATGTGAGATGTATCGCAATGGTCAGATAAAATGTCACAAAATGAAAGACGACTGACCAAAAGTGGTCGTAAAATGTTGTGAACAAGTAGAAGCACGAGTAATGGTCAATGGACTTGAAATGGAAATGAGGGCACTGCGGTTGCCTCACTCTCGATAAAAGATACTCTTGTGTGAGGCGACTGTCCTAAGGCGTAACCGGGCGAGCAGAACTTCCTCCATTCGGTTAGTCCTGCAGCTTGAATGCCAATGGCCAAGTGTGGGCTTGATGACATGTAATTTATTATTTACTTGATTATTCCAATGCTCTTGCCAGCGGTGATGCATCACTTCTCGGAGGATAGAGAAGTGGTCGCTGGCAGGTAACCAAAAGGCTATTGTTAAAGTTGGTTGTTCGAGCTGTGGTGTCTGCTTTCTCATTGCCCGGTACCATCATGAATGAGATGACGAAAGTCATGAAAAATGGCATGAACAAATGGATAAGTGTGAAAAGTGAAGGAACACAGTGTCTGTAATGAGCTTAGAGTCACTATAGATGATGTATCGTCTGTGGTGTTTCAGTCGTATATGACGAAGAGCCTGAAGGATAGCATACAGTTCCACCGAATAGAGAACGTGTCAGGTAATTTTAAAGATGTCTCCTCACAGCAGATGTAGGACCGTCATGCCCAGGGCCTAAGGTACAGCTATTGATATGACATCTGCTATGGTGGCTCTAGGATACGATGATAACGACAGAGAGACATTTGGCAGAGACTGTTCCCATGGTACAGTTGTCAAACTGGGGCCACGCGACTGATGTCTATGTGCAGTTTTTCTACAAGTGCCCTCATACAGAGACCGTAAGATGGAAAACATTAAGGATGAGCAGCAAAAAGTCTATGAACTGAGGGGTCGAAAATTACACGATGAAGTGGATGATCTGGAAAAGATTTCATTTTGATAAAATATTTCAAGTACAGTTGCTGGTGACTTGTCAGTGATTGCTCGTTGCACTCGACATAGAGAATCTCTCCATAGGAGATTTGGAAAGCTTCAGAGCAAATCCGAAGGGCGAGATAGTGGACTGCGTAGAGCACACTCAGATAGCTCCGAGGTGCTGACCCATATACAACAGAGCCGTAGTCAAGCTTTGATCTTATAAGAGCCTTATGCAGGTGAATGACCGAATTACGGTCTGCTCCCCATGTTGTAGAAGAGATGATCTTCAAAAGATTCATCGTCTTCATGCAACAAGCTCTTAACTGTGCAATATGAGGTTTGAAAGTAAGATTCTTGTCAAATGTCATGCCCAGGAATTTAGTATTTGACTATTTAGAAATAATTGTGGGTCATCATGAAGCTCACGACGCTGGCAAAAGTGCACAGCGAGTCTTGGCAGAGAAAGAGAAGCCGTTATCATGAGCCCACTTTCTGATCTTGTTGAGAGAGGTTTGTAACTATTGACTGACCTCATATTCACTGATTGAAAAAATATTAAAAGATCATCCACATAAAGTTCGTCAGTGACAGACAATGGGAGTTGGTTCAACACCCCGTTGAGCTGCAAAAAATAAAAGGTAACACTTAAAACATTACCTTGAGGTACACCTTGTTCTTGAATTTGAGGAGTTGATAACGTGTTTCCGATCCGTACCTGGAAGATGCGGCGAGCCAGGTCTGAATGAAAATGGGCAAGTTGCCACGCAAGCCGCAATTATAAAGGTCAGAAAGAATTCCGTGCCTCCAAGTACGGTCATAGGCCTTTTCTATGTCGAAAAATATGGCAATCATATGCTCCCTCTTTACAAATGCTTGTCTTATTGATGTCTCAAGGCGTAACAGATTGCATGTTGTAGACCTGAACTGTTTAAAGCCGCTTTGATGTTTCGATAAAATAACCTCAAGATATTGTTAACCTCAAGGTTAACAATATCTATTATCGCCATAAGGTGATAGTTGACCATGTGCTCCATAAGTTTACATAGACAACTGGTCAAAGCAATAGGTCTGTAACTATTAGGTTGCTGAGGATTTTTGCCAGGCTTCGGGAATGCAAGAACAATGGCTGCTCGCCAGGTGTCAGGAAATGAATGACTGACCCTAATCCGACTAAATAATATGAGTAAATGTGACAGTGATTTTGGCGAGAGATGTCGAATCATGGCATAGTGAATGGCATTGGGGCCCTACAGCTGAGTCATGGTTCTGTCAGTTTCAAGACAGAGCAGCTATTGTAACAGCTATTTACGATTTGATACCTTAGTCAGAACGTTTTCCTCAGAGCTTGTTAGTCATTTACTTTGCATCATATATTAGAGAAAAAAAGAGTAACCAGTAGGTACACTGCAAATAAAATTGCTTTATCCCAATTATAAAAATAAACATATATATCGTAAATTTATTTCAACATTCTTGTTTTCTTCACAATAGAGTTATACAAAATCCATGCCATTACATAAAATATATTTTATGAGTACACATATAAATGATAAACAAAACATTCATTACCCGTAAAAAGACCGAGGCATTATTTTATAGGGCAGGTGGGGTGGAATGGGTACTATTGCTTTTTGTCATTACTAGTAATTTTGCACACAGTATGATGGTAAAGCATATATGTAATTTATCAACTATTCAACCTTCATTTTAACCTGAGCATGTTTCATATGCTTCAGAAGAATTTTGACATTTTTTATCAAGAATTCTGGTGAATAATTCACATTTTATGAAATTTTTTCGTTTATTTCATCGTTAATTTCATTAGACCTTTTTAAATTTCAAACGAAACACAGATAGCTCCTTGTGACTTAGTTTGCGATTTCTAGAAATCGACATTTTTGCGCGATAACTCAAAAATTAATTAATCAATTAACTTGAAATTTGCAGTGTTATAAGTACTGGCATGGTGATGAAAATTAACCAACAGAGATTTCAGATATATGTTTCCATAAATATTCGATTTATAATTTTTTTAACAAATTTTAAAATTTAAGTTCAATATCATTAAGTTGATGGATTTTAAATATTTTGGTTAATTTTCATAAATGTTCTCTTCATTTTGCATCTGTTTTAATTTTGCTAAAGTGCTATCAACTCATCAACTCCTGCGCGCAAGGCAATGATACATTTTCACATTTTATGTGTTCGCTCAATTTTAAAATTTTATTCGGGGGAAAAAAATAAAGCTATCAAGTTACTCGAAATGATAAATCACACGTCAAATATTATGAAATGTAATTACCAAGTTCCAGATATATATTCGTTATTAAATAATATTTTTAATGTAATTTCTAATAAAGCATACTTTTGGGGTGAAATCATGTTAAAGGGTATAAGACCCCTTAAAAATTCCAAATCAAAACGAAAAAGAGTGCAAGCGAAAGTAGTGAAGTTTTAACTTCTGAAGAAGTTGCAATGCAATTGCAACTAGAAATAGAAAGAGTAAAAAAAGAGTAATAAAGTAAAAAATTGAAATTCACAGAAAAGTTTGCCCAGCTTAAAGGAATCAACATCAAAATCAAAAGAATGTAGGCCTACATCAATTATTAATGAAGTGAATGATATAGACACATAAAAGCTCATACAACTGAGATGAAATTAAAAATAGGTGACTAATATGATGAAATGATGTCACTCTCCACTGTTCGTACAAAGTATGAAAGCCTGGATAACCAAAGATTTTTTCTTTCCCAACTACATCTCAATCTCCGCTTGGTTATCCAGGCTTTCGTACCTTGGACGAACAGCGTACAGTGACATCGTTTCATTGTTTCTCTCTCTATGTCGCCATTTGGGGGCTAACGTCGTAAGAGCTATTGGCTGTCCATGCACTGTCCTATTCAGCATTCATACATATGCTCTAAGGAATGGAAATGTCTGTCCTCTGTAGTTCAATGGTTAGAACACTCGCCCGGACAGTGAGAGATTGGCGGTTTGATTCCCCACAGAGGAATGTGAATTTTCTTTCTGAACTACATCTCGATCTCCGCTTGGTTATCCAGGCTTTCGTACTTCATAGGTGACTAAGTTCTAGTAGAATATTTAGGGAAAAAAATTCTTTCCAAGATTTTCTTTTGCATTTTGCGGAAAATGTGACCGTAGCTTAAACCCTGCATCAGACCCTTTTACCTATGTTGTGAAGTTCCTTTATGAGTCATCTGTAGGAAATTTCTATGCTTTCCCAAGCGAAGGTGATGAAGTATAAACTGACAAAGAAAAACTTCTCGAAAAGTTTAACCATAATAACATTTAACAATCGAGGTCATTATGTATTTGATGATAAAAAAATAGGCCAATATGGTTATCAATGAATAATTTGATCTATTACAAAAATATAATACACTAAAATTTTGGTTATTATTTGCTTTCAATGCTTTAAGTTAATTACCCATTCCACGTCATAGGGTGGGGTGGAATGGGTATAGAAACAGCCATCAGGAAAACAAGTTTTTTAATTAATAAATAATCTTTTGAAATATAGTCAATGAAAATGTGATGTTTATACACTATCTACCAATAAGTATTTGGACACCTGTGATAGAAAAGAAAAACTAACTTTATTCAAAATCAATAGTTGGTAGAGCCTCCACGAGAGGCAATTACAGCGTGAACCCTCCAGGGCATACTTTCCACAAGTCCTTGTGTGACGGCTAGTGGTATTTTCTTCCACTCGGCTTGGAGAAGACATGTCAGTTCCTTCACCGATTTTGGACGGGTAGGGCACCCCTTAATTCGGCGATCCAACTCATCCCAGAGGTTCTCGATAGGGTTCAGGTCTGGGCTCTGGGCAGGCCAGTCCATTCAATGAACCCCATTGGCACCATACCAAGCCTTGGTTAACCTCGCAGTATGACAGCTGGCATTGTTGTCCTGGAAGTAACAGGGGTCTACCCCGTAAAACCGCCACAACGTAGGAAGCACATTGTCATCCAAAATAGTGCAGTAGGCATCTGCGTTGAGCTTACCATGAATGGGGACCAAGGGTCCCAGTCCATACCAGGAGAAACACCCCCCAGACCATAATTCCACCTCCACCGAACTTGACTGTTGGCACAATGCATTCTGGCAGGAGACGTTCTCCAGGCAGACGCCAGACCCAGGCCCTGCCATCCGAATGGTAGAGGGTGAACCTTGATTCGTCGCTCCAAAGAACCCGTTTCCACTGATCTACGGTCCAATTTCGATGTGCTTTGCACCACATTAACCGAGCAACGTGGTTGGACTTTGTGATCAAAGGCTTATGGGCAGCAGGACGACCATGAAAATCAATCAGATGTGCTTCCTTACGGATGGTATTCATTGAAACAATACTCCCGGATGCCTGTTGAAACTCCTCGCGGATGAGGGCCATCGGTTGGGTGTGGTTCTTCCGAATTTCTCAGGACAGCACCCGTCGGTCTCTATCTCCCAGTTTCGTTGGTCTGCCGACTCGGGGCAAATTCCGACAATCACAGCTCACCTTCCACTTCTTAATCACATAGGCCACTGTCAATTTTGGGTACTTCAGCTCGCTAGATATGTCCCTTAAGGATCGGTCATTTTTGTGATACCAGATAATTATACCTTTCTCGAAATCAGAGAGCTCCAAACTGCACGGCATCTTGCATGCGACTAATGGCGATGTTGTTTCCTACACGATATATACCGGCGGAGGGCGTGACGTATCTCAGGACAGCAGATATCGTCATTTGCATAGGTGTCCAAATACTTATTGGTTGATAGTGTATAAATAACTTATAATGTGTAGTGTAAATACTAACTTATTACTTTTTATAAATTCACTTCCATTCAGGAATGATTCCATAATCATTTCAAAAACTCATACTTTTATACCCATTTCACCCAACCTGACCCTAATACATAACTGATCCTAGCGACCATTTTCTCTCACACACACACACATAGCTGCCAACCGTGAAAATTTTGTGAGATTTTCATGCAGATTTTTGAATTCTATAGAGAAAAGAAGAAACCCCAACCTAGAAAAATATAAGTAGAATTTTAGCAAACAAAATAAGATGTTTCTAGTCTAGAATCACCAATCAGATCAAAGCAGTGCTCACAAACTGGAGGATCATTGGTCTTCCTTCCCCCAAATGCAAGATTGGATTTTCTTTTTATTGGCGCAAGGCCCAATTAGATCAAAGTGCAACCAAAAACTAATGACCAATTAAAAATAAGATAAAATTAGTTCTTGTCATGTCAAGAAAGTAAAAGTATGCATATAATGCATGAAAGTAAAATGTATGCAAGTAAAGGGATTGGATTGGATTTTCAATTTATTGGCGCAAGGACCAATTTGGCCAAACTGCGCCACAACATGATATAAAAATTAGAAAAATGCCCTTTTGTCATGTTAAAAAAATAAACTGTGCAAGATAAAAAAGCGCCATGAAACGTAAAACAATAACATAAATTGTAAAAACTATAATTTGTCATATAAACCAATTTAAAAATGCGAGATGCATCACTATGGTCAGATAAAATGTCAAGAAGTGAGAGATGACTCTGACCAAAGGTGGTCGTGAAATGATGAAGATGATGTGAACAAGTAAAAGCATGAACAATGGTCAATGGACTTTGACAATAAGGACACTCTGGTTGATTCTCTCGTAGTAATAGATATGATTGCGTGAGGCGACTGTGTCCTATGCGTAACCGGGCAAGCAGAACTTCCTCCTTTCGGTTAGGTCTGCAGCTCGAACGCCAATGGCCAAATGTGGGCTTGATGGCATGAAGTTTATTATTTATCTGATTGTTCCAATGATCCTGCCAGCGGCGATTGCAAGTAAAAGTATGCATGCTCAAAAATTATGCATACTTTTAACACAATGATGTATGAAACGTAAAGCAATGACGTAGATTGCAAGGAACTATACCTTGTCATAAAAAAAACCAATAGCTTTGATGAATTTAAAAATGTGAGATGCATTTTGATGGTCAGATAGCCAAATGCAGCAAATGGCTAATCTACAGAAAACTGCTTGTAATCAGCCAAGAAAAAAATTCAAATTACACGCATTCACTGGAAAAAAAAACAACAACAATGGGACATCAAGGACTGAAACCAAGACAGTGAGTAAAGAAAATCGCCAACACGAACAAAAACGAGACAGCTTATACAAACAAGGTGTACGGTCACAGACAAGCCATTTTGCTGATTCAACCATCAAGAGATCATTTTTAGAGCATTTTATCTTCTTTTAACCACCAAATGAACATTTTGCTGTGATTTGGAACAATAGAATGTCCATCGACAGAGCAAATGATGGTTTTCACCAATAACTTCAGGGAATCAAAGGACTACATAGCGTCCACACATACAAGATCATTTTGGATGAGAAAAACTGAAACAAACTTAATTCTGGGAAGCAACCTCCAAATTATTATACCAAAGATAGAAAGAAAATGATTGATACACACAACACTAATCTGTAAAATTCATACAAACAATATATAACTCAACACATATACTAGGTGGGACGAGATAAAAACCAATGCATTGGGTGCTGGACGTTGGTAGGTACGTGAAGTTCAATATATATCGCTCACTGAGAAAGTGACAAAGTCACTACAGCATCACATCCGCTGGCATTTTTTCAACATACCAGTCATGCACAGATGCTAGGTATGTCGCCAGCACACCTGCAGAATTCTGGTGTTCTACATCTGCATGGTATTTGATGGCTTCACCGTGAATGTCTGTGAGTTTGCCGCCGACTGAATGGAGAAGGGCCTCTGGTGCGCAGGTGTCCCATTTCTTACAGCCTGGGCTAGGGAAGACGTATCCTGTTGCTTTTCCTTCGATGAGAAGCAGAACCTGACCAAACAGGAAATAAAATAGATGTAGATTATGCAGAGAAAGAAATAAAACTACATATACATGGGAGACATAAAAGAAACTGAAACCTCGATAAGCTGGCCCATTATAATGCATGCTTTTTGCTGCTAGATGCCGCTCATTGGAAAACCTTCAGCAATTTTTTCAGCCACTACAGAAATTGAACAAGAAACAAGCAAGAGGGGCTTTGAGAAAGAAAATTAAATGTTACTACGACTTCACTCGACGATGCAGGCCAGTACATTGATGCATTAGGTTCCCTGCAAGAGATACCTAGTGGCAGAAACATGTACTACAATAGACCTGCCCATCGGAGAAATTTTGGTTTCTTCTTTGCACCCTCTCATGCATTTAATAAGATAAACAAAATAAAACACAACATGCTATTAAATGTCCTTACTTTATGTCCCGCTCCGCCAACCTTGATTACCTCATCCGCATTCATGGAAGAAACAGCTTTCTGGATGACAGGATTTGAATGAGATCTCGTAGTCGTGACTATTACTTTGTCTTTCGGTGGTAACTTGTGCTCAATGCCGAACGCTCCAATGCCTACAATGCCCCACATAGTTCGCCCTAATTTTGTGTAGTCCTCTTCCACCTGGAATTTTAATCGATAAGCATTTGATCATCTCTCGAATAATACTGTATACAGGGCATCCATAATTAAAAGACCCTATTTTAAAGTAGCCTACAGGCAAAACCAGTCATTAGAAAATTGTGAAATTTTGTGGGACAACTTCATGAAGTGATGGGAATGAGAAAAAAATTAAGATGCACAACAGAGTCACTACCAGAGGGTGTTTCACTTTGAAACCATGTAGTAAACATGTAAATTTATGTGAGGTCACACAGCAGCTGTTATGAGACCCAGAAACATTCACAAAAATCTCGTTTCTCAATGTGTTTGCTGCTCACAATGACGATAAGTTTACGAGATCGTGCTTTCTTGGTCAAAATGTTTTACCAAAACAGCAATTCTGCAGTAACTGCTCTACGGAAATATCAGATTCGGAAGACGATTCTAAAAGGTCCAATGAATGTTAGAAATCTTCGAAGTAAGATAAGAAAATTTGAAACCACAGGATTGTTGGCTGTTCGTTCTGGAAGAAAACCAGTTTCTATAGACACAGCACAGGAGGTTTCGCTCCAGGTGGAAGAGGACAGAGTTTCAAATTCTAGTGATAGCACTAGTGTCAGGCGTGTAGTGACAAGTGTTGGATAGACCATGTTCAGCTGTCCACAAGATCATGCGGGGGGAAAAAAATATTCTCCAATATTATCCGTACAAATTTTCAGTTGTGCAGCAGTTGCTTACACATGGTTATGACGTTCGACTCTGGCTCTCACTGCAGTTTCTAGCTTGCGTTGAGGTTGATTCAGAATGGCCTTGGAATATTCTCTGGACAGATGAAGCGCATTTTCACTTGGATGGTGAAATCAATACTCACAACTGCAGAATTCGGGAACCACAAATTCCACTTGCTATCTTAGAGGTTCCGTTGCTACGAGAAGTTACGCTCTATACGTCCAGTGACATGTTCAATCACCGGGAAGCGATATGCATTGCTGTTACAGAACAAAATTGTTTCGGCTCTGTAAGCATGTCACTGTCTTGCAGACACAATCTCTATGCAAGACGGAGTTCCTCCACATACACTGCTGTGTGTGCTAAGAATGTCCTTAAATCACATTTTACAGAAGAACATGTCATCAGCCAACACTTCCCTAATCTATGGCTTCCTCTGACCTTAATCCACACAATATTTGACTTTGGGGCCATTTGAAACGTCTGGCAAGTCATGACAATCCAAGAACGCTACCTGATCTCAAAGGCAGCATTTCACGCCATGTGCTGAACATTTCCCGCACACACTTCAGTCAGTTGTGGAACATACCATCTTGCAATTTCACATAGTATCTGAAAATGATGGCCATCATGTGGAACATGTTTTGTTGCAGTAACAATTGTGAAAGTGTTTAACAATTGTTAAAATTGTAAACGTTTGCCTAAATGTGTCATTTCTTAATAAAATGCCTTCTGGTGGCGACATGAGCAACTAATTTTTCTCTCCCCCACTGAAACAAATTCCATCACTTCATGAAGTCTTCCACAAAATTTCACGATTTTCTGATGACTGGTTTCGCCCGTAGGCTACTTTAAAATAGGGTCTTTTAATTATGGACGCCCTGTACTTCAAGACTGGTTATCCCAGAAGCAACCTTTATGCTCTAGTTACAATCAGATTCAAAGGTTCCCCCCTGATGATTTCCAGTCGAAAACCTAGCTTATAAACAAACAAACAGTCACTTCTGAGATAATTAAATATAGAAAAAAAGTTATCGAAACATGCACGTGCAAACATAAACATGCAGAGTACCAATTTTGCATGCTCATAAATTATCAACATTGCACTGTGGGACATTCCATCGAAAATGGTTTACAATATGGACCTTCCTACATCTTCATCCAAACAGGCTGAAACCGATTTCAAATCTGGATTGTTTTTGGTTTATTTGGTGCAAAGACCAATTAAGTCAAACTGCACCAAAACAAGTGATGATACAAAAATATGATAAAATTTGTTCTTGTCATGTAAAGGAAATAAAACAATGTGTGAAATGCTAAATAATAGTGTAGATTGTAAACAAGTGTAATTTGTCATAAAAGCCAATGGCTTTGATAAATTGAAAAATGGGAGATGCCCTCGGCTTTAAGGGTGAAAATCCTTGAACGCACATTTCCACAAAGAAACTAAGACAGCAAATCTACTGTGTGTAGATGCATGCTTCCATGGCAAATGTTATATGGAGCATTCACACGTTTGGATTGGATTTCGGTTTTATTGGCACAAAGGCTAATTACATAGCTGCCAACTTTGGAGAATGAAATTAGTTTAGCTTTCACATGATTCGAATTCCGTACGAAAATAATGAGGATTTTCAGAAAGCAATATGGGATTTTTCATTGATAAAAGTAAAATTGTAGAGATTTTTTCTCTATGCAAATCGTGCAACCCATCACAGATTAATGCCAAGTCACCAATTACCACCAACTAGGAGGTTAAATTACTTGTCACTACTACGCTACATCAAACCTCGCCAAAGAAAAAAAATCACCATCGGGCCAGAACCAGGAATTACCCAAAGACTTAATGGGACATATAGTCAAAGTAGATACAAGTCATTTCGCCAACTTGGGATGTCGAAAGGCCGAATCAACATTGACTGTTTGGAAAACTGTCTGTTTCCCAAGAAATTTTTTGTTTTTGTGATTTGACAATGACGACAATTTACATCGTGTGCGATGTCATTTTAGGGATTCAAAACAAAAATAGTCTTCTTCCCCCCTGGGTTTGGGAATAATTTTCACATAAAATAAGGATTTTTTATAATCATAGTTGAAATTCGGGAGATATAAGCATCTTTTAGGAGTACGGGAGATGGTGTAGAAATTCAGGGGACAAATGTGATTCGGTCAAACTGTGCCAAAAGAAGTGACCAATTGAAAATAAAACAAAATTTGTTCTTGTCACGTCAAGCAAGTAAAAGTATGTATAATAATAAAAAACAATGTTGTATGAAATGGAAAACAATGACGCCGATTGTAAAAACTATAATTTGTTGTAAAAATCAATAGCTTTGATGAATTCAAAAATGTGAGACGCATCGCAATAGCCATTTAAAATGTCAAAGTGAAAGATGGATTGGATTTTGATTTTTTGGTGCAAAGACCATCTAGGTCAAGCTGCACCAAAACAAATGTCCATACAAAATCAATACAAGAATTGTTCTTGTCATGTCAATTGTCATATAAACCAATGGCTTTGATGAATTTAAAAGTGCAAGATGCATCGCAATGGTCATTTAAAATGTCGAGAAGTGAAAGACGACTATGACCAAAAGTGGTCGTAAAATGATGACGATGATGCAAACAAGTAAAAGCATGACCGATGGTCAATGGACTCTGACAATGTGGACACTCAGATTGACTCTTCCGTAATAAAAGAGAAAATTGTGCGAGGCGACTGTGTTCTATGTGTAACCGGGCAAGAAAGACTTCCCCCTTTCGGTTAGTCTTGCAGCTCGAACACCAATATCAAAATGTGGGCTTGATGGCATGTAGTTTATTATTTACTTAGTTAATCCAATGATCCTGCCAGCTGTAATTCACACGTTTGAGATTGGATACAGCTTGTTAATGTGTATAGATTTGTAGTTGCAGGATAGGGCACACCAAGTTATGGTGAACAGGGAACTTGGAAATTTTTTCGATTGGATTAGTGCTGCATGTGGATTTTCTCAAGGGGAAACGTTACATGTCTCATATTCCTAATTTTTGTGAAGTTACTGAAGGGACTGTTAGCAATTTTGCAAGTGACATGAAATTAATAAGTGTAGTCGAAAGCCCTTGTGATAGGAATCTGGGAAAGCTGTGCTCCCCTTTTGTCTAATACGTCACAAATTAACCTCAAATTGTCATCTCTATACGTACATAAAAAGTCAGTGTACCAAGGACAGACTTAAAAAATTTTCTTTTTAAGTTTTTTTTTTAAACACCATATAATATTTGCCAATATCATCACACCTAACAAACAATAATTTTTCTCTTATCATATGGAGAAATTCAGGTCACAGCACTGTCATTTATTTTTTTAACAATAATACTAAATACGTAAGCATGCAAAAAAAGAGTATCCCCAATGTAATTGTACATTATTTTTATTATAGATTAGAATGCAATCAGTATCTAGGTTTCAAACACCATTTTGCATGCACTGTCTACCAATAACTACCAAGACAGCAGTGTACAGTCAGCCCTCTGTATTCCTGGGGACGTTCAGAGTGTCACAGCGAATACGGAAAATCATCAAATAACAAAAACCATAAACTTCTGTTTTTGAGGAATCTCATTTATGTCTGTTTTGGGCAGAAGAACTAGCAGGGTGCATCCAGTGATTCTCTCTGCAATGTTTTATGAAAGAACATTATGAACATTAACGCTGTTTCTTCATTTCAGTAGGGGCGTGGTAGCCTGGTCGATAAGATGCTCGTCTAAAGTACCAAAAGATGTTTAGAGGTGTCGCGAGTTCGATACCCGGTTCATCCTCGTCAGAAAACTTTCCCAACACAGGGATACAACAAAAAACTGCGACTTGACTGCAGCAAAAAATTGCTACCGTAGGAGTCTCCCATTGAGGGGTTAGCGCGCCAACCTCTCGATGAGTATAAAAAACAAGCATGCTGTTCGGAATCTGCAATAAATTGTAGGTCTGGGTCTAATTAGTCCTCGTGTGCAGAAAATGACAGTGGTGCGACAAAAATGATCAAATGATCATTTCAGTAAATTTGTTAGATTATAGTGGCAAATGCTTCCGCTACCAATTTTTCAACATGTGCTATAAATGCTTTCATAAAAACTGATCAAGCAGTTGAATGCTATATGTTTGGTTAGGAGGCACATAGAGGTATATAACGCCATGATATTCAAGGGCGTGTTGTGTTACCCAGTATCTAAAGAACTTTGAATAGCATGTCTTAATTGCCAAGGTGCCTTCTGACTTCCGGAATGGAACTTTAAATTAATCCAGGTAAAGTGTTATTTATTCTTTCCGTTCAATGCCTGCAAATTTGCCTAGTTAAAAATGACGGTAATGGTATACAAATCATACAATACACAACTTGTTTACTTGTTGATTGATACCAGAAGGCAGGGTCACTGAATAAGTGTGCATAGTGCATTTGATACATTTTGCCTTGGTATGATTACAATGTCAATGCACAAGAAAGCTCATCACTTCACAACAAAAATTAAAGGTCAACAACTTACAACAAGTAATATCGTTTAAATACTTTGGGGGGAGGGCGCCCTTGATCATGGAAGATGGCTACTGCAGCAATGACATAAGATCTAGAATCGCCCTTGCTAGACTAGGATTGTTAACGAACAAAAACTTAAACTACGAAAAAACATGATTAAGGTATATGTGTGCACTATACAGATCAGAGACCTGGACCATAAACAAGAGATGTGAAACAACTGGAAGTGCTGGAGGCGCATACACTGGACATTGAAAAGGTCAAATTCACGAGTATTAACACAGGTTGGAGAGAGTTACCAAATCCTAGAATGGAATATAGATGGCTACATTGGTTGGGACACGTTCTCCGTCACGGCAGATAGCTGCGAGACAAAATGAAGGGCAGGATCAAAAGGAAAAGACCCAGAGTCATTTGGATTTCAACTTTACTAAATGACGCAGAATGTTCTTTAGTTGGTTTTAGCTGGTACAAAGCCCAAAACAGAGATGAGTGGCGGCTGCTTAGCATGGGGGCGAACCAGTCTCAGGATTGATGTACCATCGATGATGACTATTGCACATTGTGTGTTTGTTAGTTACTTGTTGATATTTCTCATCACCTTTTTTAAAGAAATTGATTCAAAGGCAAGAGTTGTTTTGTAATTTACCATATATTTCCTAACCCTTTGATTGCATTTTTGGACTAATAAGCAATCAAAAAATATCTCCTTATGGTCATCTGTAATTGACTGCCATTTACAAAATGTCAATGGCTCCTCCTCCCTGTTGGACTATTCAATATTGCCAAATTTGGACTGTTCCAATCTAGGAATCTACACAATGTGGTCATCTGATTTTAATACAGATTATTGTGCATTGAACGGAGGTTTGATTACCTGCAGTTGAATTTCTGAAATATATACTCCTTCCAAACTATATCTTTGCATCAGCCAGCTGTTAAAAACCTTTGTATGGATAGTTTCCTACATTTTTAAACAAATATAGTAACAATTAACTTGCTAATGATTTTTCGATGAATAGTTGGACAGCAATTTAGCAAAATGTACAAAGTGGTCTAATTTTGCACCTTGTGACAGTGTTTTCCGAAAAATTGTTTGTTTTTTCTCTCTCAAAGGACTTGACAGTAGAATATCTCACAAGTGTCCGGAAATTATCGGTAGGTAGTGCATATACACACACAGAAACATATAAGTAGTGTTATCGCAGAGTTTGAAATAATACATATATGTACCTTAAACAAGTGTTATTAACTCATGCAACGAAACTCGCATGCTGAGACTATTTCGTGAGTCAGTGTCATTGCATGCTATAAATCAAGAGGTAATTCTTACATTAAGGATGTCCATTGGCTGCAAGATACAAGAACGTGACAGTGCAGTGTAAAAGAAAAAAAAAATACATATAAGCTTCAAGATAATAAACAACATTGCATGTAAAGGTTGAAAAAAAAAAACATAATAATAGCACAAAATATTTTTTCAAGCACAAGCAGGTACAAGGGACCCTCCCTTTCAACCCCCCAAAAAGCCAGTATCGGCTATTGTTTTCAATACCAACTTATGTATGTTAGGTTGTAGGATCTACTGACAGATGAGACTTGAATCCTGAACCAAATACATTAAAGTTCAAGATGGCCATATTCTGGGTCATTCGTGGAGTGATCTTGGTTGATTT
The DNA here is from genome assembly GCF_987345545.1 of Pholcus phalangioides. Lineage (NCBI taxonomy): Eukaryota > Metazoa > Arthropoda > Arachnida > Araneae > Pholcidae > Pholcus > Pholcus phalangioides. Next base: position 7,749,455 of record NW_028301618.1, on the reverse strand, counting down.
CCCAGTCTGGAGAATAGTTTCGAAAAAATGTGCAGCGATTGATTAAATAAGTTAAGGTCACTGTGCTGCATTTGTCTAGATGACAGCACCTGTTCAGTTATCAGTGTTGTTTGTAAACAAACTGTAGTGTAAACAATTTTTATCTGAGATCCACATAAGTTGCCTAATCCACTGGTAAGCAATTTCTTTCTTCTTCTCAGGTATCTGTGAAGATAACCTATATGTAGTTCAATAGTAAATATGTTTTCATGGAAAGTTTTTTGAAAAACACAGAGGACGTATCAAGCTGAAGTTGGTTTTTTGTGGTTTCCAACTTCAAGGCGCGAATGCGAGACGATCTCCCCGTTAAAAAGTCTTGCCACAGAGAGCAACAGGCCTACAACGTAATAAATATTCAATCATTACACTAAACTCACAATTTGAAGTATAGATGGCAGCACTGAAATATCAAGCACAACACTAGCTACACACTCAGACTGTTAGGTGCACTCACTTTGTTCCAGACTCTGCCACGAAGCTCGGCTGGAAGAGATCTCGGTAACTGGGATAAGTCCGGTGGCAGAGCCCCATGGCGTTCATTCATTCAGAGGACATATCAAACAAGTGGATTCAGGAGTGACCGTGTATGGGTCAAAGTCACCCCTCAAGAGAAGGATACAATCAGTTATTTTCAAGTTTTATCATTATCTGGGGAAATGTGAAATTCTGTATGAAAGTGGTTTTTTATCTGCGTGTGCTCATCTGAATCCAACATTGAATACGCCAATTCCAGCGAACAAGAAACCCACCTTATGCAGTCAACGATTGTCATCATTGTGTTTGAAAGCAATCATTACCCTGTTAATAGAATTTAGGTTTTTATAGATCAAACAACAGATGTAGATGGGAGATATATAGATAACGTTGTTGTTGGAACCCTAAAGGTTGATAGACCAGGTGAAATATTTCTCCTAACATGTGAAATGTTACAAAAAGTCAACAATTGCTATGCTATTCGATGATGCCATGAAGCTATTGTGACCAGATGGTGTGAAAAAGGAAAACATTCTTTTTTTAACAGATGCAGCTCCATACATGACCAAGGCAGCTAGAGGGCTAAAACTGTTTTACCCAAAAATAGTTCACATTACATGTCTGGCATATGGTTTACACAGATTGGCTGAAGAAATTCTGAGAAATTATTCCAATATCGACAAGTTAATTTCGAATGGGAGAAAAAAATGTTTCTCTAAAAGCTGCTCTCAGTATACAAAAATTGAAAGAAATCGCCCCTCCTCTACCTCTTCCACCTCAACCTGTTCTTACACGTTGGGGGACTTGGCTCAATGCCGCCTCATATTATTGCATGAATTACAATGCCTTAAAGAGTATAGTTGACAACTTTGATTCTTCAGATGCTTCATCCATCAAGATTGTGAAGGACTGTTTTTCATCAAAAAGTTCGGTCGAACATTTAGCATATGTGCAATCGAACTTTGCTAAAATACCATATGCAGATACTCTCCTAGAGACTGTTGGATTGGCACTTTGTGATGCATTACAAACTGTTCAGCAAGTTAGCAGTGACATATTTCAAGCAAAAGGTCATGTTGCGGAAATAATTATTGCAAAATTAGAAAAAGTAATACAAGCTAATGTGGGTTACTTGATCGACCCTTTGTAAGATAAATGCCATTTTACGTGGAAACCAGGCACAATTTGACGACACCGAGTCAGAACTGTCTGCACATGTAATGCCTTTCTTCAAATTTGCTCCCATAACTTCGACGTGGAAGTTTTTCCATTTAAAAAAACATATTGCAAGACAATAGACAAATTTTCCAATTTGAACATTTGAAAATACATGTCCTAATTTACTGTAATTCTAATGCCGTTTGATAGAATTGTACCAGGGTACGCATTATTTTCATTTACATTATGTAAGACAGTTTTAAGAAAAATGCTTTGAAATTTTCATCTATTACAAGTCGATGAACTGTTTATTTTAAAATTGGATAAGATCAGAAAGAATAAATGGAAATGGAGAAATTAGTGAGTTAAACTATGAGGTCAGTTTCATTTTTTAAGGTCATAGTATCATTTTCTTTAAGGTCATATTTCAATGTTTTTTAGGTCACAAATGCTTGCACATTTCCAAGACTTTTAGGTCATAAAAATCTGTGCCCTAGTTGATTATATACGTAAGTGCAATATTTACCTCCTTGCCGTCGGTGGGCCATGGACCACCTTTGCAGTCAATAACAATAACGTCACGAGATTCTTCATTGTACAATAGGCCTAATATTGTAGACCCTGGCCAGGTCTCCAATGTTTATGTTTTGTGTGTTGCCAGTTTCAATATGTCATAGTTATGTACTAATATTCTATTCCGTACACATATGCAAATGAGATGTTTGTTAAAAGGTTTATGTTAATTTCAGTGCCATCAATTCTCAGTTTTGATTCGTTCTTATAATAGTTGGATGAAGAAAAGTTTTTCCTTATATACTAGCAGTGTGATGAGTTTTTTATATGTAGTGTCTCAGGTGTACCTGCCAAAGGCTACCTGCAATACTTTGATCATTGTCGGCTGCCTTCTTGGAAATAGGCTTCACTATAGGACTACAGGGTGGTATGCTCCCCCCCCCCCCAGAAAGAATGAGGAAAAGAAGTATTTTTGCGCAGAGAGGAGTTTGAACTAGTACAGTCAAGATGAAAGTTTAGTCAGCTTGATGGCGAGAGATCTGGCTCAACGGATCAGATTATGGATAAGGACAATGTACAGGAGACTGGATATTGGCTCCATGTTACAATTCATTTTGCTTCCCATTTAATTCCAAAAATGTTTTAATAATTTAATAAACCATAGTACAGTCCGAGGAAACTTAATCATTTTATTAATCGTCTCAATTTGTATATAGCGTTATAATTGTACCATGTCTTAAGGAATATAATACATTATCTTTGTTCTGAAACTTCGTCTCACTCGCGTGGCTTTTTTTGATTCAATTACTACGAAACCAACGAACCAGTGGGGTCAGCTGGCCTCACAACAAAATGGCGCGTGTCGACAGGATAAAAATGTGATGGAGTGAAGTTGGTGATATGCTATACTTTCCAGTGGTGTAGTGCTGAACTTTGCAATTGAGAGCATCCCGAACATTCAGCGCACATGGTAGTGAACATTCAGCGCACATGGTAGTGAACATTCAGCGCACATGGTATTGGACATGTTGTGGTCATAAGTGATAATGACGTGGTGGAAGTATTACGGCGTGATGGCGATGACAACGATGGAACTGGGTGAGTACCGCATGGTTTTTCTCCTTTCGTGAGCGTTTACTCGTGTTAGTGTTTGCCGAGAGCCTTTATCTGTAACGTTTGATTTTTAAGTTTAGTTTTGGGAGTTATCATTTTATTTTGTTCTGTTGTTTTGGTTCTATAATTCTGGGAAACTTGCATAATGGCGGGTAAGAGAGGTAGGCGTCGTAAGTCAAGTAGAGTCGACGAAGATATGCAAGAATTCGATGGAAATGTGGGAGACAGAACCAATGGGTCTATTGAGGAGACAATGGAACGGGATAGAACAAGGGAACGTGATTCGGAAGCCCGAATCCTGGAGCTAAAAATTCGGTTACAAAGAGAGCAAAATGTGGGTCGGGAGATGGAAGTAGAGCTGGAAAAGATCAGGATGGAGCGATTGGGTAAAGAATCGTCCATGGAAAATCCATCGGGCTCAAGCACTAACAACGTAGAGAGAAAAGTTGATATGATGGGCCAATTTGTCAGACTAATTAAGGAATCATCGGGAAGGTGTCCCAAAAGTCCGATTGAGGTGATAGGATTTTTTGAAACCTTGGAAAGAAATTTTTTGACATTTTCTGTGCCGGAAGAGTTAAAGAGCAAAGTGTTACTCTGTTTATTGGAAGCAGGATTAGCGAATCATGTTTACAGAAAATTGGATAGTGAGGAGATAATGAATTTTAACTTAGTTAAAAATACGATTTTCGAAGAACTAAGAGTTTCTCCAGAAAACCTAAGACAGGAATTTAATTCCTTAAGGAAACTAAATCATGAATCTTTTTTCCAGTTTGCCACGAAAATAGAACGATATTTGCGTTATTATATACAGAGTAGGCATGTCGAAACATTGGAAGACCTTACACAGTTGTTAACTGCTGACAAGTTGAAGGATTGTCTACAACCAGAGGTTAGGTCACTAACAGCCCATGAAATAGCGCAAAAGGCCGATATTTTCACTAATTCGATTTCGTACACAAACATTCACAACACGATTCCTAAACAACCATTTTCCAGTAACAAAAATTTCAAATCTACATCCACCCTCAAAAATCTATTAAAAAAATGCTATATTTGTAATTCCACAGCACATATTGCAAGATTTTGTTCTAAGAGAAAAACAGGTGCAAAGGGGGGTACGGCAGAGGAAGAAGGGCATTCTAGAGATGACTTGGTTGCAAGGGTCAGTGTTGACTTGAGAACAATGGAGCTGCCGCTCAAGGCGGAAGATATTCCTTTGACGCTGAAGAATGTCGTTGTGGCTAGTGCCGAAGGGGAGGCAGAATTCAGGTTGGACTCGGGTGCCGACATCACTTGTATTCGTCAAGGACTGATGGGGGAAGAAAAGGAACCAGTGAAGGGTTTTGTCCGCTTATATGGTGCCTTCGGGGACAGTATACGAGTACCTTTGAAAGTTCTAAAGTTGAGAATAGCTGAGAGAGGGCTACATTCCGGAGACAATGGGATAGAGACCACCTGTGCTATTGCCCCAAAGCTAAGTAGAGAGGGTCTTCTTTCTCTGGGGGATTTCAATGCATTAGCTATACGACGCAAAGAAATTTTTCCGTCGTCCGAGGGGAAAGTGCACGTTGGTCAAGTAACAACGCGTTCGCAAAGAAAGAAAGAGGTGGCGGTGACCAATTTAGAGGAAGTCGTTTTACCACCCACTGAAAAACAACAGGAAGAAGAGATATCAATGAGGGGATCCGATTGTGACAGGGGACAGAGACAAGAGGGTTTAGGAGACATAAATGAGCAGGCGAATTCCGCGAAATCGGAGGGAGAACGCTTGAAAGAAGAACAACGGGAAGACGATAGTTTGAAGGGACCATTCCAGATGGCTGACAGAGGGAAAGAGGGTTTTGTGATCATGGATGGTTATCTTTACCATCGTGAATACGTACAGGATACTGTAATCTGTCAACTGGTTTTGCCGACGAATCGAAGAAAAAGGGTTTTAGAAATAGCACATAAAGCTGTTTTTGCTGGTCATTATGGTTTCCGAAAAACGTTGGAAAGAATAAAACTTTCTTTTTTTTTGGCCTGGGATGAAGGCAGAAGTGAGAGAGTATTGTGATCGCTGTCAGGAGTGTCAATTGAGAAGAAAAATAACTAGATACGACCGTATACCCATAACAAAGGTGGAAAGACCCGAAAAGGTTTGGTCGGTAATTAATCATCAAAAGGCAGTTTGTGAAGTGGATAGACGAGAATAATGTATTGTCGGATAATCAGCATGGGTTCAGGAAGGGGAAGTCATGTGTAACTAACCTCCTTTGCTTCTATGATTACGTGACTAAGGCTTTGGGTAAGAGCAAAAATGTCGACGTTGTTTACCTTGATTTCCAGAAGGCATTCGATCGGGTCCAACATGGCAAACTCTTGAAGCGTTTACACGAGATTGGAATAGGGGGCAACTTGCTGAATTGGATAGAATCGTGGTTAAGAGATAGGTCGCAACGAGTTATGGTGAACGGGGAATTCTCTGGTTGGACAGACGTCACAAGTGGAGTTCCTCAGGGAAGTGTCCTTGGCCCCATACTTTTTTCACTTTTTATCGATAAACTCGATCAGGATATCGATGGAATTACTAGCAAATTCGCAGATGATGTGAAGCTAATGGGGGTAATCGGGAATGAAAGCGATAGGGAGTTGCTCCAGACCAACTTAAACAAGATTGCAGCATGGGCAAATGAATGGAGCATGACGTTTAGCGTAGATAAGTGCATGGTCGCTCATTTTGGTTCGAACAACCCACGGTTCTCTTACGAGTTGAATGGTGTCACTATCCCGGATGCAACTAGAGTCACCGATTTGGGAATTCTCATTGACGAGCGACTTAAGTTTTCTGAACATTGTTCAGCGGTTGTCAAAAAATCGAATAGAATGCTTGGTCTCATTTTCAAAAAGGTCTCTTCGCGTTCTCCTAAAGTCATTCTTCCTCTTTTTCGAGGCTTAGTTCGTCCTGGACTGGAGTATGCTGTAAGGTTTTGGAGACCATACCTACAGAGGGACATAGACTTGGTTGAAGGGGTGCAGAGAAGAGCTACGCGTGTCCTTATTGGCACACAGGGCTTGAGTTATGAAGAAAGACTTCATTTTTTGAATATGTTTACATTGGATGAACGCAGGTGTCGAGGAGATATGATCGAAGTGTTCAAAATTTTCAATGGGATGGATAGGATGGACCATGAACTTTTAGTACACCGCCAATCGACTGCTTTTACAAGGGGACACCAGTATCGATTGGTGAGGGACAATGCAAGGTTATGGTGTCGCAGGGAATTTTTCTCCAATAGGGTTGTTAATAAATGGAATAGCTTACCCCCGGAGGTAGTAAATTGTAACACAATTGACACGTTTAAAAAGAAATACGATAAACATGTTGGGGTAAATCGAGAAGCTATCCATTCTTAGAATAAGACAACCATAAGTAATCTTTATGGGCATTGTATAATATTTTATCATGTGTATATATTGTTTGTAATTTGTGTTAATTGCATTTTTAGTTGGGTTGCTGTATTTTTGAAACATATGACAACCATATTTTTATGGGCATCTTTTTATCAGCCACCTCGTTGGGCATTTTGCCTGTTGTGGCGTTGTATTTGTATTTGTATTTGTATAATGTTGATTGTATAGGTGAAATTTCTCCTCCATCGTCAAGGGGGCATAAATATGTTCTTACGATTATTGATCAACATTCACGATACGCAGAAGCAGTGTGTTTACGATCTTTGTCTACAAAGGCTACTTGTGACGCACTTTTGACTATTTTTCAGAAATATGGTATCCCTGATGTTATTGCCTCCGACCAAGGAACAAATTTCACTGGTGCACTCACAGTTAAATTCGAAGAGGTATTAGGTATATCTCCCAGATTTAGTACTCCAGGTTATCCTCAGAGTTCAGGATTGGTTGAGAGATATAACCAGACTCTGAAAAATATGATACATTTTGAATTGAGGAAGAACCCAAGGGATTGGGATAAATGTATTCCATTTTGTGTCTGGGCTTATAATGAGGTACCCAATAGCACTATTGGATACGCACCGTTCGAAATGATGTTTGGGCGAAAACCCAGAGGAGTGTTAAATTTGTTGAAAAATGTTATGACCAATGCATTACCTTTACCAACGGGAACTACTAAAAGTGCAAGTGAATATTTAATAGAACTTAAATCGAGATTGGAAGAAATAGCCGAAAATGCACATATTAATGCTGAGGTAAATCAACAAAAATATGTTAATTACCATAACAGAGGGACTAGACTCAAACAATTCAAGGAAGGGGACCAAGTAATAGTTTTGGCTCCGGATTCTACCAATAAACTTTTCGCCAGATGGCAAGGTCCTGTAACAATTTTGGGAAGAGTCAAACAGAACAGTTATATTGTTGAAATGCCAAATGGGGGTCAGAGAACTTTTCATGCCAATAAACTGAGAGAATTCAAGGTAACGTGTGATGTGGTTGGAGTAATTTTTCAGGAGGATACTGATTTTGGTGAAATTAAAGAAGCCCCAAGGGAGCAAATATCAGCTGACGAGTATGGGAAGGGGGTCTTAGAAAATGATAATTTATCAAAAACCCAGGAAGAACAATTAAAGAAACTACTGGTAGAATTTCCGGATTTCTTTTCAGGAAAAATTGGGAAAAGCAAAATAGGACAACATGAAATTAAACTAAAACCAGGTAGTCAACTTAAAACGTTACATCGCTATAAGGTTCCAATTCCAATGCAAGATAAGGTAGAGGGACAAATAGAAGAATTATTGCAACTGGATTTGATCGAACCGTGCGATGCAGAATTCAGCCATCCTATTGTATGCGTAGTTAAGAAGGATGGTGGGATGAGGTTGTGTTGCGATTATAGAATGATCAATGCCCATACACTACCAAGTGAATATCCAATGCAACACATCCCAAACTTGTTAGCAAAGGTTGGAAGGGCAAATTTTATTTCAACAATCGATTGTCAGAGAGGGTACTGGCAGTTACCCATGCACGTAAACAGTCGTAAATATACTTCTTTTTCGTCGCATAGTGGCCAATTTCAGTGGAAGGTTATGCCGTTCGGATTGTCAGGTGCAGGTGCTAGTTTTCAGAGAACAATGAACGTCATCCTAGCAAAACATAAAAAGTACGCTGACGCTTATCTAGATGATATTGCAGTGTATAGTCAGACATGGGAATCGCACCTTGTGCATTTAAGAGCAGTGCTGACTGAACTTGCAGGTAACGGCTGGATGGGTAATGCAGGAAAATGTAAATTTGGGAAACGTAAAGTTAAATTTTTAGGGCATATTGTAGGATCACAAACTCAAGCTCCTGATCCAGAAAAGTTAAGTGCAATTAAGGAACTAGATCGTCCGAAAACTAAATCCCAAGTTAAAAGCATGTTAGGGTTGTTTGGTTATTACAGAGAATTAGTGTCTAATTATGCCGAAATAGCGCGTCCTCTAACTGAATTAACTCAGAAAAAACAACCGGAAAAAGTTACTTGGGGAAACAAGGAGTAAAGTGCATTTCAGATGCTCAAGGAGAAATTGTGTAATTCTCCTATATTAATGGCTCCAGTTATTGGGAGAGGTTATTATTTAACCTGCGACGCAAGTCAACACAGCGTTGGTGTGTGTTTGAGCCAGATGGATGATAGCAATATTGAGAGACCAGTAGCATTTGCTAGTAAAAAATTAACGCACACTCAAAGCAAATGGCCTGCAATTCATAGGGAAGCGTACGCTATAATATATGGACTTAAAAAATTCGAAGAATGGATTTTCGGCGAGAGGATAACGGTAATATCGGATCACAATCCGTTGTCTTTCTTGTCCAATTGTTCTCCTCAAAACTCTAAGTTACAGAGATGGGTTTTAGCTTTACAAAATTATAATATAGTAATTGAACATAGAGCGGGAAGTCGCATACCGCATGTTGACGCTCTATCCAGACTTGAAAGGATAGATAAACAATGGCTCTCGGGGAATGCTGAGGCGTAGAGATGCTTCACGGGGGGGGGGGGGGGGGGAGAGATTACCAAAGGTGCTTTCTCCGAAGCAAAGCTGTAGCGAAAAAAAAGAAAAAAAAAAGGAAAGACGAAGAGAAGAAGGAGGAATTCGAACTGTATTGTGAAGCTGTGATGTCATGCTCAGAACTTTAGATGTGGTGGATTGTGAATGTCCACTGAAGATGAACATTCATCTAGGTGGGGAGGTGTGACGTTACGACCCCTCCATTCCGACGATCTCTCACCAGAACGAGGGAGAAGAAAAACGGAAACGGAGGAAAGAAAAGACCCAAGGGGGGTGAAGAAAGGAGACGCTTGATTGGGGGGAGGAGAAAAAGAAAGTCAGGAGCGACTTTCGGGACCGAAGGAGAAGGTCATGGACTTGGACAGTCCGAGGAAACTTAATCATTTTATTAATCGTCTCAATTTGTATATAGCGTTATAATTGTACCATGTCTTAAGGAATATAATACATTATCTTTGTTCTGAAACTTCGTCTCACTCGCGTGGCTTTTTTTGATTCAATTACTACGAAACCAACGAACCAGTGGGGTCAGCTGGCCTCACATAAACCATAGTCATTTTCCTGGGCATTGTTTCATAACTGCATTGTGCTTCTAGAATATCTTCAAACAGTGGAGAATGATTATATTTATAAGGGTCATATGGCTATATGGGAAAAAATATGGCAAGTTTGATCAAGTTGCATGATGTGCGAAGATTTAATAACTAATATATGCATTGCAATCTTAATATAAGCTTTTAACATATTATAACCAAAATGTGAAGTATCTTAACTACCTGGTAATTGTAGTAAGGCTGATGAATAACGCCACCAATTGCTTTACCCCCAACAGCGATGCCAATGAGAACAGTCACATGATCCAGGAGACCTATAAAGAAGGAAAAACCAAACGAGAGGCATATTTTACATGATCACGATATATACTCTACAAGTACGACAAACGAAACAGCTCTCTATCAAATACCAATAAAGCTATGAGCCAACCTGCAGTAATAAACTTTAAGGGAACACAAACACTTTGTTTCTTATATCAATCTAAGAAGAAAATAATAATTCTGTCATTGAGTGTATTTTAAAGGCCTCAAAACCTTAGGACCTTTGGTACAGTTCATGAATACATTATCAACTTTGGCTGACACTTCCTCTGATTTTTATGTTTTTTTCAGCCATTTGCTACAGGTTAAATAAAATACCATTTTGAAAGATAATGCACACATACCTTGAGTGTACTCCTTCGTCCCATCCAAAGGATCAACCCATATGACCACCTGAAATTCGGTGAGAAATAAACGTTAACTGCCAAGAATATCATCTTTATCAATAATATAACACCATCTAAATGAGTAATTCTTTATATTGCAATAGACCTATACGCACATCCTCTTCTTTAACAGTCCGGTAAGGTTCGGGACAGTCCACGTTCAAGGGTTCACATTTGTCCAGATTCAAGGTCAATTCATCATCGCTGTCATGCTTGTCTAGAGTCTAAAATCAAAAGAAAGAAAAAAAAATATTTAATACGCAAATACATGAATTGTATGTCAATTTTGCAGTAACATTTTGAGTCCATACTTGAATATGCTAACGCTCTATTTGGAGACTTTTCTTCATATAATCTGTTGAAACCATTTTTATTCCTTGTCACATTTTCTAGGTGACTAAATGTGACATAAAATTGTTAGACAGAGTTTTCCACTCACAGTTAAAAAGACTCACTGAACAGTTTATCGAAGAAACCAAGAATTAGATTAAGACAGTAACAGTTCATTAATTTAAAGATATTTAAGCTCAGTCAAACTGATATTATTTCACCATAGCAACTGCAACTCAATTTCTAGAAAAATAAAGAAAAAAACTATATAAGACCAACCTCTTCTCCTATGATGGTCATCTTCGGGAACTGTCTCGAAAGGGAATTCACAATACATCTTTGCGCTGATCTATCTGCCTCTGTCTGTAAGTCATTGATACCCTGAAATGATTACAGCAATTTTACCACCATTAAATACAATGAAAGTTTACAACATCTAAATGAAAGCTAAACCACAGATTTAGGAAAACCAAAGGATTGGAGTTTGGTTTTATTGGCGCAAGGACCAAGACAACTAGCCATCAAGATCGGGAAGATCCACCACGAACGAAAAAAATTTGTAGGAAATGATTGGTTTATAGTACATTATGATCGTTATTATTTTTGCTTGTTTTATACTCCAGTTTTCGTTTTGCTTTAGTTTAATTAGAATCTACTTTTATTTATTTAGAATTTTTTACTGTAACATTGGTCTGTGGGCCAGACCCAGGTTACAGTAAGAAATTATAAATACAGTAGAGCATCGATTATCCGAAACAATAGTGTACTGGGAGTGTTTGCATAACCAATTTTTTGGATAACCGATCATTCACTGAAACACATTGTACCAGTGTTATAGCAGCTGTATGAAACAACGTCTTACAAATAACAGACAACTGACCAGCCTAGTTTGCCAAGTTACAATTTAGGAAAAGAAGTTCAAAATTTTCTTTTGCTTCCGAAACCAAGACTTTTTTTTTTTTGCTGCTAAATCTTGCAAACGTTTCAAAGACAGCAATTGGACAGCATCACCTTCTCGTAGTGCTAACCACTTCATAGGCAGTGAAAAACTTCCTCACTAGATGGCCTTTTTTTAGCCCAGTCATCGTCACTAGGCTCTTTCTCGTCATCAAGGGTCGTTGATGACACTGGCAATGATTTCATCATCCATCAATACTTTAGAGCCAAAGTCATCGGCATCACATTCGAGTCAGTCTTGAACGTTTTTCTGGTCACATTCTCCAAATCCTGAAGATTCCTTCATCAACTCAGCCAGTTCTGATATGAATTGGCTGGTTTGTGGCTCTTCAGGTGCAGTGATAGACCACTGATGGAAGGAGCTTATTACAGGAGGAGCAAAGCACTAGCGACTGCTGGTGAAACTTCTACATGGTGCACAAATTTGAATTTGCCAACTAGAACGCTTTCTGTTAACAAATGTTTCTGTTGATCGGTATTCAGGTAATCAATGCTCTACTGTGTAAATAGCTATATTTTTCTTACTTTCTGTGATCACGCAAATAAAATAAAATTTCTTTATTAGGAAATGTTGGCATTAAAGCAGACTCCTTGGCAAAACATGAAAAAACCAAAGATCATCAGTTTTCTATCGCCTCTCAAAATACTAGTGATTGAAATGGAATGGAATAAATCAGTTGCTGCTGTTCACTGCAAGGAGGAAAAGGCCATCATTTCAGCAATGAACATTGTCTACTTCCAAATTAAAGAAAATTTACCAATGTGCACATTTTCTCCCTTAAAACACTTGTGCATTGATTCGGGTGTGCATGATTTAGGAAATTTAAATGTTGATGAGCGCACACATTATGAAAATCATAAAAGTACCATTGATATGCAGTGTGCCATTTCAGATTCAATTCAAAATGATATTGTGTCCAAAATAAAACGAAGCCCCTGATACTCAATTATGGTGGATGAAAGCACAGATGTATCTGTAATACAGTGTATGATTGTATATGCCAAATACAGAAGTGAAAATATAATGGGAAGCAAAGTTTGACCACTTCTTTCTTGAAATTGATTGAGCTTCCTGGATGCACAGCAAATGACTTGTACAAAGAGTTGTGCAATACGTAAGAAGAAGTTGGTCTGCCGAAGAAAAAAATTTGTGGGGTAGCTACAGATGGTGCCAATATAATGCAGGTGTCAGATCTGGATTCACCACCCTATTAAGAAATGTCAAACACATCAAGATATTTTGAATCGCATACACAAATACTTTAGCCAATCACCTAAACGTACCAGGATACTTGATACATTGTATGAAATCCTGGATACTGAAAAAAAAAAAAATTCACTCAAGTATCAGCAACAAGGTGGTTATTTCTGTATTAGTCAGTTGAATCTGTAAGAAAGAACTGGTCGGCACTAGTTTCTGTGTTGACAGAAGACTCCAGTGCTGTTGGGCAAGGTCTACTGAAAGCAGTCACAAGTTACAGATTCGTTGCTGTGACTGCTTTTATGTATTATGTTTAGCATTTCAGAAGCAAAATATAGATTTTAGTCAAATGCCAAATTGACATCACCATCAAAAGCTTGGGACGATGTTTCCTCTAATGGCGGAGAAAGATTTCAGACGTTTTTATGGAGATAGTACCTGAAGAAGTGATTGATTTTGTGTATGAGAATCATACAATCCATTACAGCACAAATGAATGTGATGTATTCGAAAAAATAAAAGTTACATCACAAATCTTCTGGAAAACCTGAAAGAACGTTTCCAAGAATGTGACAAGTTGAAACTTTTTGGTATATTCATACCATAAAACCTTCCATTGCCAACTGATCCAACTTTCAGAAGTTATGGTAAAGAAGAAGTTAAAATAATTTTTGATCTCCTGTGTTTGGAAAGATCAAACTGTTTAACCGAAATGTTAGCAGAATGGAAACTACTGAGAAATTTGCTGAGCACCCGCTGTAGAGAAATGAGTTTAGAGGGTGTTGTGGATTTCATTCACAAGAATGAGTTGCAGCGAATGTATCCTGTTTTGTGTAATATGGTGCATTTTGCTACAATTTTACCACTGCACACAGTAGACTGGGAAAGAGGGTTCAGCATTATGAACCTTTGCCAAATCGAATGGATTTAAAAATGCACGTAACAGCATTTCTGTTTGTGTGAATGGTTCAAGCAGGGAACAATTCCATTTTGAGACAGCTTTTGAATTGTGGGCAGCGAAAAAATCTTGCAGAATTCCCAACAATTAAACAATTTTTATTTATATATGATTTGCATTTTGATTTATTTTTCTATCTTGAACTTGATATACCATATTTTTTAACGTGTATAACGAACCCCTTTTTGTCAAAAACCGGGTCTCAAAAAATAAGAGGGTGTTTCATGGGTAGCATGTATTATAGATATATCTTTTCAACTTTTTCCCCAAATTTTAAGTCTAAAGAAATCAGGTGGTCTCTTAAACACATTAAAATACGGTAATTTGTTTTGGAATCCGCATTTTATGCCACGTCAGTTTGTAAAAATGCCACATGAATTGTAAAAATCTATAATTTGTCATACAAACCAATGGCTTTGATGAATTTAAAAATGTGAGATGCATCGCTATGGTCAGATAAAATGTCATGAAGTGAAAGATGATTCTGACGTGAAAGCGGTCGTAAAATGATGACGATGGTGCGAACAGTTTTGCAACCTTCTGTAATATTTATAAGCATATTTATGCATGCAGCTTCTTTCTGCCCACGAAGGATGTGATAAGAATTAGGCTTAGAGATGAACTAATTTTTGCCTTACACAAAATAAATTGTTTTCCCTTAATTTCTCAAACTTTGTGAACGTCCTTCCTAGTCTCACTCTCTTGTATTTTGGTTTTGGCAAAATGTAGCTGCTCATTTTAGTAACTTCCTTCAGGAGCCAGATAATAGCTGCCCTTAAATTTTTATTAAAATATTTTAATACTTTCATTGCCCTTATACTATTAAGTGTGGTTACAAGAACGTGAGCCCCGGTGGGGGAGAGGGGAATTCTTCATGCCTTATGCAAATGACGGATTACGCTCGTCAACAACCGGTCGATTCCCATGAGGGAAAGAATTTCCCTGTCTATAAAAGATGTTTGTTCTTGATCAGTGTTCATTTTTTTTTTTCGGTTATAGTTCAATATATGTTCGTTATGTCTCGTCACTGTGTTATTTTCATGCCTAAGCCAGATGTGGAATTAAATGAAGTCTTTAATCAAATTGAGTTTTTATTGAGCGACACTGCACACTGCGCTGACAAGCTCGACGGTTGGGGAGAGCGGCGATGCAGGTGCCCTGGACAAAGAAATCGAAAGAGACCTTCAACTCCGGCAGACTCAATGGGTCCCATGGCTATTCAGTGAAAAATAAGGTTCGCAAGCAAATGGCAGAAATTTGGGAATGCCTCCTCCAGACCACTTAGATCCTTAAGGTAGCCCGTGACCAAGGCCTGATGGTGTCAGACTCATCTTGTACTTGGCGAAGTCTGTCCTCACCAAAGTTCAATCTGGTGTCTTCATCCTAACATTGCAGATGGCGCCTGTTATCACCTCAACTACCCGAACTGTCAGTAGATTTTCTGTTGTATCTGCTTATTATTGTCCTCAGGCGCAAATAATTTACTTGAATTTTACATTCCTCTGTTATGTGAAAACTTATTTTTATATCATTATAATATTTTGTCATGGGGAGACCCCTAGTAATCTGATTTTCATGATATAATTGAAAGGAATTTTTTCAGATTCAAAATTGATTTGCTATTTAAGTAGTCTCATCGTGTCTACCTACCTTGTTTCTGGAATTTAATTTCATAAGTTGAGGAACATGTGTTGAAGTTTCGTGTACCCCCATTTCATCACGGCTACCCCCTTAACGGGGTTGCAGTCACTGTTGCCAACAGTCAAAAAACTTTCCGACTAGATTTTTCATCAAAAACAACTACAAACCTGACTTAAACCACCAGAATTGAGTCATCACGTGAATGACCATGCGTCCCGTATTTCCCAGGACATTCCGTATTATCAAGTAATTTAATAAATGACTTCCTCTGCACATTAAAATTTTTTGAAGACTACAAAAATGACTAGCAAAACTACTAGATGGGTATTTTTCCAACTAAATGGCAGAGAAAAAGACCAGATCAAGTAGGAAAATAATTACGTTGGCAACACTAGTTGAAGTCTCTTAAATTTCTAGAATGATTGATCCAGGTGGCACTAGTTTTGCCAAACGCGTTCCTACATTCAAAAACCTTATCACTTTTAGAGAGAGAATAATTATTTATACAACATAAAGGACCGTTGCTTATTTAAAAGAGTCTAGATACCCAGTAAGAGCCTAGGTTTTATTTTTGTAAAGTTATAGTGGGTGGAATTGTTGAAGCGCTTTCTCCAGAACTTGACCAATTAACGACAGTTCACTCTAATAAACTAGCTTCTTTAGCACATGAAATAAACACACTACACAAAATGCCAAATATGGAACATTAGCCAACAATAATCAAATCTGTAAAACAAATATTATAAAGCAATACGAGCAATTCCAACAATAAAGAGAGGCCTTTGAAAATAAAAAACTACCCAGGAGCTCACAAAAGACTCTAGATTGGAATGGGAAAGAAGGGACTTGGTCTCACCAGCGTTTCTTAACCTTTTTTTGGTTGAAATGCAGTGTCCGTTACTCTAGACCATACCTTTTTCTCGTCCAGTGCTCCCTCCTCTTAACAAGAAACAAGACCTTTCTTATTACTGCATTGATTTTTTTTTTTGAGCAAATTAGTACTAAAGAAAATTTTCATGAGTAGGGTGGTAGCGACACCTGATTCAGGGAGGGATTTCATGGAGGGGGCGCATTCTAAGCAGTGCTGCCTCACCTCCTCCTCGAGGGACCCCCCTCAGGCAAAAAGAACTTCTGGAGCTCCTTACTTTAGCTAGAAACATCTTACAGTATCAAAATCAGCCGCTGTGGTGGTTGAGTGTTCATAGTGATGGACTCGATCACGAAGATCCGGGTTCAAACCCCACCGTCATCGCAGTGGTGGTAAGCTGAAGTTGGTTTTCTGCAGTTCCCAACTTCGAGGCGCTAATACGAGCCAATCTCCCTGTTAAAAAGTCTCAACGCTGAAAGCAATAGGCTTGCAACGGTATAATTATTCATTCATCACACTTCAATCACTATGAGTTGAGAAAAATTCAGTTACTTTAGAAGTTCCGCAGCGGAATATGGACGAGGTGCATGACTGTTTTAGTATACTAGTATCAAAATCATAGTAGCAGATCACATCATGTAAAACCTGTACTAACACCAGGGCCTCACTCAGATGTGACCCACGTTATAAGATGGCTTTGTTTCTATGCACTGCCATTTTAACAGCATCAGCCTCCGCCACCCCCCTCCTCTTGACTGGGAGTACATGTTTTACCAGAGATTACCTTAATTTAGATACTTATTCTAAAAAAATAATAGCATCAAATCTAATTATCCTGAGGCTTTGATACGCACTTAAGGCCACGGGCTGTATCCATTGTGGGGCCCATGTGCTAAGATGGCCCTGGCTCTACCTGCAGTTCTGCTTCATTATGAAAACAGTCACTTTTTCTCACTGTATTTCATCACTTGCAGCTTCGTTTTTCTCACAGGGCTTTCGCGGCCCCACTAAGCAGCATGTCATGGCTCCTCTTTTACTTGATTTTCATCCTTGGAGAGACGTAGCCAGAAATTTCATTCGGGGGGGGGGGGAACCAAAGTGATAGAACAATGATTTGGCCATATTTCCCCCCTTTTTTCGGTCATTTTCTCACATTTCGGGGGGGGGGGCGCCAAAGTGATAGAACAATAAGTTTGGCCCTCTTTTTCCCTTTTTTCGGTCATTTTCTCACATTTCGGGGGGCGATCAGACCCCCAAGTCTCCCCCCGCTACGTCCTTGCACCCGTGGGATCCTTGGAGTACCTCGGGGGACACAAGTTGAGAAAAATTTGGGTAGTACATTGAAAGCGAAACAGAATTATTGAACACAGTCGAATCCCGTTTTAACGACTACCGTTACAGCGGAAAATCTCGTTTTAACGAACACTTTTCTTATCCCCCAAATAAGTTTACACAGGAACAATGCTAGGTAACCTGGAATTCCTTTATAACGAAATTTCACTTTCGTGATTCCTCTGGTCCCTTGGCGTTCGTTATAAAGGGATTCAACTGTAATTATTAATGTAACTATTGAAATACCTTGTCGACGATTCCGAGATCTCCTTTGTTCATGATGTCCCGGATGATTTTCCCGGCGTAGTTGGCGACGGCCGCCGAAGCCGAAACGATGCGGAGCAGTAAGCAATTGTTCGAAGCCATTTCCTCACGTGCGAAGATTTTTCAAAATTTGAAAAAAATGGGATTTCAAATATTTGAGGTTCTTTTCTCCCTACTTCGGAATAAAAATTGGCGTTTAATCAAATAAGACTGAATCGAATTCACATAATACTGAAGGAATCAAATGTAAAAAAAATGGACGGAAAGATCGAAGCGTTGCTTCCATCCAAAACAAAGACAGAAAATGGCGTGTGAGGGGGGAAAAAAAAAACTCGCATTGTTTATGTTCGGTGGTGGTAATTTCTCACAAGGAAATATCCCTGCGAGATATATTCATCCACAGATAGACCAGGCCAGTGGTGCTCAACCGGGGGGCCATATGGCCCCATAGTGGTACTGGGATACCTCAAGGGGGCCACGGAAGAAAATGGAAAAAGGGGCCATGACAGGTGGTTTGGACGGCTGCAGAGAGCTGAGAAGAAAAATTAAGGTGTGAAGAAATAAAAAGGTTTTTATATTAGTGACTATACACTTACAGAATCCAACAAAACCCATCCATAAAACCAGGGCCGTCTTAGGGCATGGACCCACCCGGGCCTCACCACCTACATTTTGCGACAAGTTCCCTAGGATGGGGTTTTTCGCAGGTCAACGGCTAGATTTTTCACAGACCCCCTTCTCTATATTAAATTATAGCATGAAAAACAAAAAAAAAAAAAAATGATGAAAACCATATCAGGCCTCGGGCTGCAGCTCTGACAGTCCCACTCTTGTGAGTGGTTATGCCCGGGGGGCCTCATGTTCATAAGTAAGGTGGGGACCTTTTGATATTTGTATAGTACAATAAATTTTGAAAATAAGTAGGAAATATGTAGACCAGGGGCGTCGGAAGTGTTTCGAAACTGTGGGTGCTCGTCTTTAGTTTTATATCGGAAATTTTTAATTTCTGTATCAATTCTGGGGGTGCTCGGATCCATGTCACAAATTACTGTGGGTGCTGGAGCACCCACAGCACCCCCGGCTCCGACGCCGCTGATGTAGACTGTTTATTTCCTGCTAAGTATGAGACCACGATAGCATCACTTTGCCTGTGGGGGGGCATGATGTTGAGACGGTCCTGATAGAATTCGGACTAGAGGGGAGATCAATAAATTCTAGGCCAGTGGTCTGGAGGCCAATTTTCTTTGCAAAATTTTCGTTCAGTATAAATTCAATGAAAAAATTATTTCAATACGTATAAAGGATCTTGCTTCTAGATGAGAGTTCAAGAGTCAGGGTAAGACAGGGGAGCCACGAGAAAAAAAAAATGGTTCAAAGGGGGCCACGGGCAAAAAAAGGTTAATAAACACGGGACCAGACGACCATTGAGCTTAGTGCAGACGACACCTCTCATCGATACCGTAACCATATGTTTCTTATTTTACGGGACATCATCGTGGAAAATACGGCCAAGCAAATCGAAAACTGAAAAAAAAAAAAAAAGTTTAAATTTTATGTAAGTTAATGACTTTGTGTTCAAAATGCTTGTTAAAGATTACTAACTCACAATTTTTTATTTTTTGCTGAGATTCCCTGTGCCCTCGCCAGGGCCGCAACTTGGAGATGCAGGTGCAGGGCCACATAGACGGAGATAGACTTGGAAGTCTCGGGGAGCACAGTGATGTTAGTTTATATATACATTATATCAGTGGACTCCACTTTTGACGCTGGAGAACAATGCCCTCCCACGCCCCCCTCCCGTATCTCCGCCCATGCAGGAACATCTTAAGAACATTATGGACTCTCGGGCCAAGTGATTTATTTGAGGATAAATTTTACTCGAAAATTTCAACCAAATATCATTTTTGTGAGGCCGCCGGGCCGTGCCCGGCTGGGCCCATGCGTTAAAACGGCACTGAGCAGGCGTATCTGTTGCACCGTATCGGAGTGGCGCAAATTTAAACCCCCTTTAACCACTGTTTCCACGGGGCGCCAAAATGCGTGATTGCCCCCGACTGACTAAACATCTAGTGGCGGCCCTAGCCCTCGCAATCTGCTGGATCATCCACAGTACAAATGCCTGGGTAATTGTCTTTACCAACCGAAAATGAATTTGGAAAATTTACATTTCGCAATGGGAAATCGAACCACCAACCTCTAATTCTCCGAGAAAGTGCTCTACCATTAAGCTACAGAGGACAGACATTTTCTACCCTATTGTTCACGCTGAACGGAGCCGCGCTCTAGACAGTCTCCAAACCCAGCAATAGGCTCGTAACCCCTAAAAGACGACGTAAAAAATCCACGCAATCTTACTTTGTGTAAATAGCACAGAGTCATTGTTTCGACGCTAAATCATTGCTTACCCCCACCCCACCCCCATTCCTTCACGTACAGGCTTTTGGCAACAAATTTGGTTGATCTATGTTTGAAGTATTGGCGATAAATCTCAAAAACTGGTTTCCTTGTTCACATGTTAGAAATAGAAAGAGGGGAGTGAAGAGGAGAGCAATTGTAGATTTCTCTTTCGTAGTTTTAGAGAGAAAAGAATCCGTCACGTGGCGGGAAGAATGAATATTTACACAGGTCTGACTGTATAACAGATACTTAAATCATCGAAGAAGCAAAATATTCACCTGTGATATGGGCCTCTGATAAAATGGAACTAATTAGAACAACGTAAAGCTTGTGAATCATTTATCGCTCTCTTTAACGCAAGCTTTAATGCACCTGATGCAGGCCCGTTATTTTTCGGGGTGGGCGGCTTTAGAAAATACACTAGAAATGGTATATACATATATACTGAGTACATGTTCCCTGCCCTCCCCCCCCGGGAAAGTTGAAATGACGGCCCTGACCTGATCGAAATATCTATGTATAGTCCTCCTACCACGAGAAGAGATTTGGCGACGGCACGTCATGTCACGTCAAACGATTCTATGTCATCCTAGAAGGACATGCCAATCGTGAAAGCTCAGTCACTGATGAATGTGCAATTTCTCGATGCGCAATCGTTTTACCAAAAAAAAAAAAAAAATTGAATAAAATCATCCGACGTGACGTGACATGACGCAGCGGAAATTCATCTCATTAGTCGGAGGACTATATTTATAGAAGTTATCAAGCTATTCCAAGTTGATGTCTACGCAATGAAAAACAGCGGCCATGTCACAAAGAAGATGGAAAACAAGAAATTTGAAAAGCGGATGGAAAACATGGAAAAAAATGAAACAAAAATATCAAGACTGTACACGAACGACAGACACGCCGTTATATACGGAGAACGCAAAGGTTTAAATTGTAATTAAAAAAAAACGTTTATTTATGAGATGAAGCGAAGGTACGACTCGAGCCGATACAAAACAACATGTCACAAAAGGCGGGAAAAATAGCATAGATAATAATTATGTAAGCGGTGCCATCTAGTGGCGATAGAGAAAAAAGCTACATACCCAAACAAAGATAGAGAACTCACTACATACCATTATTTGAAAGCTAGCATTTCATATTATGGATACAGTAACGTCCATACACCACTGCCAGTCCGAAGCCTGGATACAGTGTGAAGGAAAAATAATGCGGAGTGAGTAAAAAAAAAGTTATATATATAGGGTGACCATACGTCCCGTATTTCCCGGGACAGTCCCGGTATTTTCTGTTTTTTTGGTCGTCCCGACTTTTTAGCAAAAGTGTCCCGGTTTTTCCCGTATTTTACACGAAGCCTACATGAATATTTACTCTTTATTGAAGTCGAAGATTGACATTATTTTTCAACTCATAAATTATTTTATGATAATTACAACTATAAATAAGAATATTAATCTCCCACATTAGTCTTGGTGAACGTTTTTCTTCGTGGAATTCATTTTGATCCACTTCAATTTGCAGTAATGGTTCATTTCCTACCATTTGATTTTTATGTAATTTCAACAATATTTGGCAACTTTGTTTGGTTTTGGTGTCATTTTTGGCGATAGTTGGCGGTGTCCCGTATTTTCCCGTATTTGGAATCTTAATGTCCCGTATTTCTCTCGAGGAAATATGGTCAGCGTATATATATCAACAATCGGTAACAGTATGAAAGTTATGTGTGGGGGAGGGGGCGGATTTCCAGTGTGCGATAGACTGGTGAAATTTCTGGAAAATAATCCGGAGAAAGCAAAAATGATCGGACCGGATCTAGACGAGGAGGGGGGGGGGGAGGGCCAGCACCATTCCAGTAGAGCCTATACCAGAGTTCTCCAGCATTTTTCCGGTCGGGTCGTGAGCACTGCTCTCCTGTAGCTATGATCAAAAGAAGAGCACCCTTACGGCAAGTTTAGCATACGAACGCATGAAAAAGAAGGATGATTTCAATCCTTGAATGCAATTTGTACAAGGTAAATTTAATTGGTACTTTGGTCAAGTGCTCGCGAGCACGAAATCGGACACGAGCGCTCTGAGTATACTTAAGAGATCGCCGTGGTGCTCTCGAGCGAACGGATTGAAGATGCCTGGCCTAGGCGATCGGCCAGACTGAGGGGGGAAACGACAGCCCTTTCTTGTTGAGGACTCCGAGTAGCACAAGTTCCGCGGAATCGCACATTGACTACTGTCAAAGTGTTCCTTAATGGTAACCCTCCCAATTCGACTACACGTCACGATGATTCATATTATTTTACACACAAATGTTCTTGATTTTTGATTTTATGAATCTTATCTGTGTATATTTACGCTATGTATAAATTGAGAGAACGAATGAAATTTTTTCAGACACAGCCACGCCCTTCGGGGAAATGTACTTAAATTGCGCAAGCGACGGGGCCTGCATACAGGGTTGGAGAAAGAAGGGCTGGCATTGACGTAATGAAGGGCTGGAATCCCGGGGAAGGCTGGCAAGGAGAGCTATTGGCGCGGGCACAGACCTCGAAGAGCTGGAAAATTTCAGTATAGAAATGGAAGAAAAAAAAAATCATTTAATCATTGGCTTTTGCATAGAGGGGCGGCAAATTTGTTTACCCTCCCGACCCCTGACAAAAAATTACCTGGGCTCATACCTCCTGCTTGTAAATAAATACACTCATTGCCATAAAAATTTGAGCACCAAGAAATAATTGTGGGATCGAAACGAAAGTTGGCCTGAAGGTACATGTCGGGCAGATATGCAAATGATTAGAAATACAGCGTGATTGCGCATTGCGTAATGCCACTAGAGGGCGTTGAACTTCGTTCTCCTTGGAGTATAAAACAGATATGCAGAACTTGCTGGAGTGTATTTAATCGTTTGCAAAGGAAATGCTGAAGTAGACAAGCCGTTACGACGCCGTCGAAGACCATATGAGCAGTTGTCAGAGTTCGATAGGGGAAGAATCATCGGGATGATGGAAGCTGGATGGTCAGCTCGGCGAGTAGCTCGTTAACTAGGCCGTTCTGATTTTACTGTGAGGAGGTTTTGGGACCAGTGGACAGAAGAGACGTCATTTACTCGGCGACCAGGTTCAGGACGCCCTCGACAGACCAGTCGTCGAGAAGACCGTCACATCATCCGAAACGCACGCGTAGAGCCAACTGCCTCATTGGCCGCTATCCAGACACAGGCAGTCTGTGTAGGCCCAGTGTCTTCCCGAACCATCGCAAGGCGCTTGGCTGAAGGACATCTGGCATCGCGGCGCCCATTACGTGTGCTGCCAATGACACCCACCCACCAACGCCTCCGTTTGGAGTGGCGTCGAGCACGATGGGATTGGACTGCAACGGAATGGAACCAGGTCGTTTTCAGCGACGAATCGAAATTCAACTTGAGCGATGATGACAATCGTGTTCGTGTGTGGAGGCTCGTGGTGAACGCTTCAATCCTGCCTTCGCTTTACAGCGACACACCGCTCCCACAGCTGGTGTCATGGTATGGGGTGCCATTGCTTACGATACACGGTCACCCCTAATATTGATCCATGGCACAATGACAGCCCAGCGGTACGTCCATAACATCCTTCAGCCACATGTGTTGCCACTCATGGCAGGGCTCCCAGGAGCCATTTTTCAACAAGACAATGCTAGGCCACACACAGCAAGGATGTCACAAGACTGCCTCCGCCACATTACCACCCTTCCCTGGCCTGCTCTATCCCCAGATTTGTCACCAATCGAGCATATCTGGGATGGCAAGTTGGACACCCTACGAGGTTGGTCGAACTAGAGGCGCATTTACAGCAACTGTGGAACGAGATGTCTCAGGACATCATACGGAACTTGTATGCCTCGATGCCCGCTCGTATCGCATCGTGCATTCGCGCTAGAGGGGGGTCCAACAGAGTACTAAAACTTCTGTTCATCTGTACCTTTTTCTGCAATAAATGATCCCTTTTCTTGGGTTTTCTAATCACTTACTTACATCAACGTAGTACTTACATGTGTAAAATTTCGTTTCATTTTGACGACTTCTTCTGGGTGCGCAAATTTTTATGGCAATGAGTGTATAATCAGTTTGCCCTATTATTGGCATTGAGGGGATGAGACATCTCCCCACGATCTTTCCGTATCTCCGCCCATGTTAACAAATATTAATGATCGTCTGTTGGCTGGGTCGATAACTGCATCTTGGCAACAATGGCGATGCGGTTACTTCGTGAAACTTGACGATTAAACAGCTTTGAACAAAAAATAATTGTAAAAAGTTAAAGCTACGTGTTGCGTAACAATGAGTAATCTAGTAGGGACCAACGCAGTAAAAGGCAGGCCTCCGTGCGGTCAAATTTCCGTTTTTCGTTCTTTTCGGCTTAGGAAGACACCTGGTGGCGGTGGTTATAGGAAGTCTTTTTTTTCCTCTCTGCATAATGAAGCTCAGTGTGTAAAATTTTAGACAGCCATCTTGTTCTCCGAAAGGACCCCGAGATCACTAGTAGCACCGGAGTGTATACATGGGAGAGCTGATCTGCACTTGCTGCGCGAACCATTCCTGGAACAGGGACTGCTCGTCCTGGCACAAGGAGTGGGAGGTCTGCTGGGACCACGAATCGGACGAGGAATACCTCGCGACAATCCCGCCTCCGCCCCCTCCTGGCCCGAGACCCGTCACCACACTTCCCGCCCTGAGGTGGGACGTCGGTGCAACCAACAGGAACTACGTGAGGCATTTCCTGACCGACGAGACCGTCGTCGACCACAAGATCCCCGAGACGGACACGAGCTACAGGATGAGGCACTATTACGGGGGACCTTCTGTCGAGGGCGGCGAGACGACGGTCGCTGCGATGTATGACGGACCTTCCGTCGAGGGCGGCGAGACGACGACCGCGTCGCTGAACGCCGAATCTCGCGTAGGGGCGTCGTCGTTGAGTGACGAGGGCAAGAGCCAGGATTTGGACGCCGCCGATGGGGTCGGATCCCCGTATTCCTCCACTGTTGGAAAATTCGCGAAGAAATGGATGTGGCGGGGTCAGGGCAGTGAAAGCGGGTCGGAGAAGACGACGGCGTCTGAAGGTGGTCAGGATTCCGAACCCGCGTCGTCTGAAGTCGACTGGCACGTCTGCGGTCGGTGCTTGGGACGATGTTACTGCGTCTCGTGCCCTTCGTCACCGGAGGGTCGCAAACTCTCGAAAACGGAAATTAAAATAGAATGTCCCGGAAGCCCACCGATGAGGGCGACGGCTCGAGCCAGCGCCGCGAGGAGATCGTCCACCAAGACGGACGACCGACAACGCGTCGCTTCGACCCGATTACCGAGCAGGGGAGTTCGACTGAGTGGCGACGTCCGACAGAAGACTCCGTCCAGAGACGACGGAGGTCCACAGAGCGACAGGAGGCCGTCGTCAATACATACGTCCCAGCACCAGTTAAGAAAGTCGGAGGACATCCGACGGAGCAGCGGTGGTGGCGTCCCCGTCGAAGATAACGACGGCAACAGACACGTCGAAACGGAGACCATCACCGAACCCCGCTCGTCATCGGTCAGCCTGCGGAAGCGAGTCAGCATCCCTTACAAACCGGGGGCCGGTGGCGAGTCCTCGAAGTCATCCGTTGGAAGGAGGGACAGTCAACAGCAGCAACAGAAAGACAGTGAGGACATCAAGAAGGACAGTGAGGACATCAAGGAGGACCACGATGACGTCAGCAACAGGTCCATCGGCGGAAAGATAATCGACAGCATGAGCAGCGTGGCCCGTCGAACTAGGAACTTGTTCATCGCGCGCCAGGCGTTCGTCAGCGGAATCGACGACCGATCGGACTATCGTAAGGAGGACGGCGACGAGGACGGCCGGTACGAGACTGGCGACGCCACAAACGGGGGTTATTATCGATCGCACGAGTGGGTCGAAACGACTGCCAGAGCCTATTAGATCTTTTCCAGATCAATTAAAATCATACGAAAAGACTCGAACGATGTTTGTGGTGCTAGTTTCAATTGATAACACCCAGGGCCGTATAGTGTACCTTCTCGGGGCACCCCTTGAAAGGGTTATACTCGGAAAAACAAAGGTTTGACCCCCCCCCCCATTTTACAGATTATTTCGAACAAGAAACTGCCGCAATTTCTAATAAATATGAAAAATCAATGTACTTTTTTGTGGTGGGAGGGGGGGGGGGGCATTCAGCTTTGGGACCCCGAGGCAATGCCCCTTTTGCCCCAGCCTAGTTACGGGACTGATAACACCCTAGTGAGGTGGCGCTGAAATGCCACAGCCAGGGAGTCACCGTTCTTTAGATGAGGAGAGGGGCTTAGGTAAACTAACTAGGTGTAGACGGGGATGGCGCTTCACCAGATGTGCATTTACAGGGGGGAACCGAGCGTGCTATAGCCCAGAACGGCAAATTTGGGGATGAGTGTAAGAAAGGGGAGACGTGTGGCTGTGAGTGAGCTAAACAAATGTGCAAGCACGTTAGGAGTGACTAAAACAGTGTGTAGGAATAAGAGTGACCAAAAGAGTGCCCTAGAGAATGTGCAAACGCATGTGAGAGACCAAAATAGTGACCGAGAAAATGTGCAAGCACGTTAGTAGTGACCAAAAGAACGGTGGGTAAGAATAGAAGTGACCACACAAAAAAATAACCTAGAGAGTGAGGAACCAGTAAAGTGAGCGACCAAAAGAGTGACCTATAGAATGTGCAAGCATGTGAGCGACCAAAAGAGTGACAGAGACATATTGACGGGGAGGGAGAGACTAAGCGGGCTGCAACCCAGGGCGTCAAATTTGGGGAATGAGTGGTCAAGCAAATTAGACCAGAGAGAAGCTCTTGTGCTTCATATCCAAGCCACCCGAAATGCATGCAACCAACAATTATGATTTATGCTGTGACGTTCTGCTTCCGAATTCTGTATACAGATGGCACTTCTTGAGCACATCACCACGCATTTCTCAACAATTCATCTTCACGTTTAGGCAAACGTTCCAGCAACAGTGGCGTATTTACGTGGGGGGGGGGAGGTGTTGGTTAGTAGGCTATACTCCAGAGCGGTGGCAAGTTAGGATGGCGGCAAAGTTTAGGGCATTGGTGGAATGGGAGGACAGCAAAATTTGTTCTGCTCACAAGCGCTAAAACCACAAATCCGTCTCTGCTAGAGAACGAAGGAATAGCACAATGAGCCACCAAACGAGTTATCTATAGCAGTGGCTTTCAAAGTGTGTGTCGTGGCTCCTTGGGAGCATCACCAACTTTTTCCGGGAGGTCGCGGGGAGCCGCTTTTTGTGTGCCTATTCAATACAATGAAGCGGTTCTTTGTTAGACTATTCTGGGCAGCCACCGACACATGAACACTGGGACAAGGGAGCCGCGGAAGAAAAATGTTTGAGAACCGCTGGCCTAGAGATTTTGCGAGAATGTGAGGGACCTATAGAACAAGCGAGTGATCAATAGTGACCTGAAGAGTTTGCAAGCTTGTGAGTAACCGAAAGCGTGACCTACAGGGTGGGGGATCAGGTCGGTGAGCAATCAAAGTGCTCGAAACAGTGTGCAAACGTGATTGATCATAAGAGTGATCTAGAGAGCAATGGACCAAGTTAATGAACAACCAAAAGAGCGACCTAGAGAGAGTGTGAGCATTGGAGTGACCAAAAAAGTAACCTTGAAAGTGTGCCAGCACGGCAGTGACCTAGAGAGCGAAGGACCAGGTCAGAGAACGACCAAAAGATTAACCAAGAAATTGTGCAAGCATATGGAGTGACGAAAAAGAGTGACTTAGAGACAGATGCCTATTTACAGGGGCGGGGGAAGAGGGAAGGCTGAGTACAGGGCGGTAAATTTGAGAAATAAGGGGTGAAGAAAATCAGACTAGAATAGGAGAAGGGCGGCAGAATTTGTCTAACCCGCAGGCGGAAAAGCTATGAATCCGCC
Organism: Pholcus phalangioides; assembly: GCF_987345545.1. Taxonomy (NCBI): domain Eukaryota; kingdom Metazoa; phylum Arthropoda; class Arachnida; order Araneae; family Pholcidae; genus Pholcus; species Pholcus phalangioides. The sequence continues at coordinate 7,720,985 of NW_028301618.1, read as the reverse complement.
TGTGCCCGGCATGCATTAGTTCGTTAGAAATTATTATCGGGAGGTGCAGTATGTTTATGAGTTGCATGTGCGGATCAGTAGTAGTGGCACTTTCTAGGATCATGAAGGAGAAGTCTTCTAGAGTCTTGAATCAGAAAGTGACGCTTTCGACTACACACCATGTTGTTAAAAGGAAAGGGTTCCAAAGTGTCATGATTCAAAAATTATATAAAAATTTAAGTATATTTTCATCTCACCCAGAAATACACAAAAACAACAAAATTAGCGACGAGCTGCAAATATCACAACAGTTGGCTACTCATCGCCTCTTGTGCTTCTTGGCGATATAGTATCTATATAAAAAAAAAAGTTTTCTTTCTTCCAGCTTCTATATTCTATAAACCAGACATTCACACATTTCGCTTTTTTTCAATCTCTTTCTTTATCTGTGGTATACCTGATTATGTGCAGTTTGAATGACGTCACTCTAGGGTTGCGGGATTTTTAAATTCATTCTTTGCCTCAGTAAACTTTGCCCGTCTTCTTCTTCTTATCGGTCGTAGGTCCTCGGCTGTACTTCTACGACGATTTCAGGGCAAAATAACTGGGTTCTAAACTCCCCAAAGAAGAAAAACAACACTTTATTTCATTTACCATCCAACGTCCTCAGCGAAACCGTCATGTCCCTTCCGTACTCACTTTTTAGACTGTCCCTTTTTTCTTTCCCTCGCGACCGTCTGTTTCTCCCAAGCCTTCTTCCACTTCTTTTCTCCTGAACCTTACAGATAGGGCCGATCTCCCCTTTAAAAAGTCTCGCCACAGAGAGCAACAGACCTACAAACAGTACAAATTAAATCATAACACATCACCCACTTCACTTCTGAAATGTAGATGGCAGCACTGAAAAATCAAACACAACGCTACATAAGCGCTCAGACTGTTAGGTACACGCACAGTTACACTTCGGCCCAACTCACTAGGGATCATTCAAGTATTATGTCAGCATCGAGAGGGGGGGGGGGGTTTCGGATTTGCTGACTCTTGATGGCAGGGGGGGGTTTGAAGCTTGCTTACGTCATCAACCCACCCTTTTTGAAGATATGAAATATTCCAAGCTGCTGACGAAATTTTGCTGATAAGGGGGGGGGGGTCAAAAATGGCTAAAAAGCTGCTTACGTGATACTTGAATGGCCCCTTAGATAGTAAATCGCCAATAGATGGTGATAGACCTGAGTTGTGCTCTGTTTGAAAGAAAAGAAAGCAAGCCAAGGCCGCAACTAGGGTGGAGCAGGCGGGTCCAATGCCCCGGGTGCTGGACTGGAGGGGGCACGGAAATTACCTTTCAACTGCTCTCTCTGCATCACTCGGGGGGCGTTAAAATGCTTGCTTGCCCGGCTGTAAAAGTATCTAGTTGCGGCTCTGCTTACAGCTCGTATTGACGTTCAAAATATTAATAATTTCATTTGTTTTTTTGTGACCTTGGGACTTTTTCCTTGTGAGTGTAGTCGAGTATCCAAGCGTTATGGAGTAGCTCAGGCAGTGGCGACAGAACCTGGGATGCTGTGCGTGCTCGACCCCCCTCGGTAACCCTGTAGGCTCGAGCACCCACAGGTTTGAAACAATTCTGACGCCCCTGTGAGCTCAGAATCATCATGATTATGAGAGTAAAAAGCTATCACACATTCCGTTTTAAAAGAACATCATTTTTAATCAATAATAATAACAACAGTAAAATTAATCCATATTATATAATAAGTATTGGAGGTTTATGAAACTTTTACCACACAGGATTGTCTTAACACACAGGTGCATCCAGACATATGGCTCGGTGCTGGCTTCCCTTTCCGGATCGTATCAATTACTGATACTTTAATCATTGGCAGTGAATATGCAAATGGGGACTGCCTGGCGCTACCAACCTTGCAAGGGGACCTCAGAACATTACTATGCCAGAGAGCTGTTAGGACGGCCCTGAAGGAGATATACTGTTGTTGACATCACACATTTGAACTCTGAATATTACGTAGGGCGTTTCAATGTTCCGCTTAATGCCTGTTTATGTCGTTTTAATGTCATCTCAACCCAGTCTGCCAACATCGAAAGTAACGAAGAGTTTCTCCTCATTGACCAGCGAGGGATTGCTGCGGCTGTTTGACGCCTTCCAGTTTCTCGAAGTGCTTCCTGGCGCTCTTGATGTTCAATAGTGTCATTGCTGGAGCTGAAACAAACAGGGAACACGATCAGCGTACAGTTTGGGTAAAAAAAAAAATGATGTGGGTAGGTGACCGCTCACAGTCTTCTAGATCAATGGTTCTCAACCTGGGGCCATATGGCCCCCTTGCGGTACTGGGATATTCTAGGGGGGGGGCCACGGGAGAAAATCAGAAGAAAGGTGATCCACGACAGATGGTGAAGGGAGTCACAGAGAACTGTGAAGAGAAAAAAGCTTTAAAAGTGAAACATGGCTGAAAAAAATATTACTACTTTCAGAATTCATCAAATCCGTTCATAGAACCAGGGTCATCTTAACCCTTGGGTCTATGTGGGCATGACCCGGGTCTTCATGTCTATAATGGAGGGAGGGGGACTGCACTGTATGGGAATCTGGTACTGTGATTTTCATCTGTTACTTCCAGCTAAGGGCCGCCAGAGCAACGGTTGATGTGTTGGGAGGGTCGATTTATCGTGCATGTTCGTTGGATCGTACCGTATTTTACACATTGTTTTTTAACATATAATTTGACTCCTGGGAGAGATGATAATCCGCCATTTTTGAGTCCGTGCCTAGCCAGGATTCCAGAGATTGATCTGATTTATTAAAATTTCATTCATAATGAAAAAATAGAAAGTATCTCAATCTTTGATGAGGGGAGAGGGGGCCCTGGATAGGACAGGGGGGGCCACGAGAAAAAAATATGATCCATAGGGGGGCCATGAGCTGAAAAAGGTTAAGAAACACTGTTCTAGATCACCCTGTTTAATAATGGTTTCAACCTCCGTTACGCGTACCAGGAGGTACCTGAAAAATAGTCAGCAATAGGGTTAAGCAGCGGTTCTCAACCGGCGCTCGTATACCCTTTCCAGGAGCTCCGCGGCCGCTCGAGGAAAATAAAATGTGTCATTTAATTTGATGAATTAAACAAAACAAAACAAAAAACGCCTGCGGGGGCTCCGCCATAGAAATTATAAACCAAAAAAGGCTCCGCGAGTCAAAAAGGTTGAGAACCAGTTACTGCTGTAAAGGAACGAAAAGTATAAAACATTAATTTTGTGATACAATATTATAGCACAAGAGGTTTACGCAAGCTCCCTCCACATTTCTAGTACTCTCCAGCATTTCTTATATTCTTACGAGTAGGGTGACCATACGTCCCGTGTTATCCAGGACAGTCCCGACTTTTTTGCGAAAGCGACCCAGTTTTTCCCGTTTCTTACACGAAACTTGAATTTTTATTCTTTATTGAAGTCAAAGAAGGATGAAATTATTTTCCCATTCAAATTATATTATGATAATTACAATTCTAAATACGAATATTAATCTCTCGCATTTGTCTTGGTGAACGTTTTATTTCGTGGAATTCATTTAACTCCACTGCAATTTTCAGTAATGCTTTATTTCCCGCCATTTTGATTTTTCACGTAATTTCTTCAATATTTGGCAACTTTGTTTACTTTTGGCGTCATTTTAGGCGATAATTGGCGGTGTCCCGTATTTGGAATCCCAATTTCCCGTATTTTTTTCGAGGAAATATGGTCAGCCTACTTATGATTCACTGGGCGATCGTGTGGGTGGGCATCTTGCTTGACTCTCATCGTGACAATCCAAGCTCTAACCCCGCTGGCGGCTCGATTAAGTAACTGATCTATATTCTTAGTTTTATATCATACTAGCTGATACGGACGTCCCTGACAATTTCTCACCTTGTGGTTTATACTCACACTACCTATTTGTAATATTTATTTCTTTACTTTTTATTGTTCTTGTACCTGTTTTTGGGGTTTTTCCATAATTTTCATTCTGTTAGTGAACAATCGGCAATGTGATGTCTAATTTCATGGATGTATGCCTTGAGGACACCATGTTGTGCATTTACTTTGGGTTATGCCTAGGGTGACCATATTTCCTCGGGAGAAATACGGGAAATTGGGATTCCAAATACGGGAAAATACGGGACATCGCCAATTTTCGCCAAAAACAACGCCAAAACCAAACAAAGTTGCCAAATATTGTTGAAATTAAAGAAAAATCACAATGGTGGGAAATGATGCAAATTGCAGTGAATTACAATGTATTCCACGAAAGACAAACTTTCAAGGCAAATGTGGGAGATTAATATTTTCATATATAGTTGTAATTGTCGTAAAATAATATATGAGTTGAAAAATAATGTCAATCTTTGACTGCAATAAAGAATAAAAATTCAAGTTGGCTTCGTGTAAAATACGGGAAAAACCGGGACACTTCTGCCAAAAAGTCGGGACGGCCAAAAAAACAGAAAATACCGGGACTGTCCCGGGAAATACGGGACGTATGGTCACCCTAGTTATGCCACCTTCAAAAGTCACATATAATATCGCATACCTGAATAAAGATATGTTTAATGGTTTTCTGGATAAAGATATTTTTAAGGGTTTCTTCAACTTCGAGGAGTGAATGCAAGCCGGTCTCCCGTTTGAAAAAAAAGTCTTCCCAGGGAAAAAAATATCTTTAACATGATACTTACACAACGTGAAAGCTCAAGCATTTATACCTTCTTTACTTCAAAATAAATAAGGCAGATGGCAGCAACAGCTAGAATACGAAGCAAGTTCACAATTCTGCCAACATTCAAATTCTCTATGTAATTTATCGATACGACCCATGGAAGGTTATTTGTATCCCTTTGGGTCGGAAAGTGTTCGTTTTTATAATTTTTTTTTTTGTCTGTTTTGTCCATTGTGCTATTTGTTCAAATAAAAAAAATAAATAAATATGTTAGAGGCCACACTAATACTCAGAACACACATTCCAGCATGTATAGGCTGACCATATTTCCTAGAGGGAAATACAGGAAAATACGGGACATTGCCAATTATCGCCAAAAATGACGCCAAAACCGAACAAAGTTGCCAAATATTGCTGAAATTACGGAAAAATCACAATGGCGGGAAATGAAGCATTACTGCATATTGCAGTGGATTAAAATGAATTCCACGAAAGAAAAACGTTCACGAAGACATATGTGGGAGATTAATATTCTTATTTATAGTTGTAATTATCATAATATAATTTATGAATTGAAAAATAGTTTCAATCTTTGACTTTAATAAAGAATAAAAATTCAAGTGGGCTTCGTGTAAAATACGGGAAAAACCGGGACACTTTTGCCAAAAAGTCGGGACGGCCAAAAAAAACAGAAAATACCGGGACTGCCCCGGGAAATACGGGACGTATGGTCACCCAAAGCATGTACCGATTCGTTATAAATTCCCCAAAGAGATATTTATACAATGTGCATGTACGGTTAAGTAGTAGTAGCAGCATTTCTTATGACATGCAAGCTTCCTACGCGTGCACACATGCCTTTTATTATTTTCTAGAGATTCCCGCAGCCTCCTACGTGTTTGTAGAGATATGCGTGCTTATCGTCTTATACATTTTTAGGGAGATGCGAGCCTCCTACGTGTTTCTAGGGGGGCACACCCGTCTCTCCCACATTTCCAGGAGGACCCGAGTAGTGTTTCTGAAGATATAAAAATGTTCCTTTTCCACATTACAAGGAAGACGTCAACCTCCTACGCATTTCTAAGAGCTCGCTCATTTCTAGTGGGATGCAAGTGAGTGTCCCACGTGTTTGAAGCGAGGAATATACGCCCGCTTTTACATTTCTAGGGGGTACGCAAGGGGAACCACTGCAGCATACAAAATGAAAACGATCCATCGAAATTATATACTTACTGATATTAGGGTCGGAAATGACGACCATCACGTAAGTATTCGGGGTGAACGCGTCGACGTACGAAGAGAAGCCTCCGTTCGAGAGCTGCATGCTTTGGAAATGGGCCGCGAGCTTGCTACAGCTCAGCTTGAACTGTTTTATGATGTTGGAGATCTTTTCGAACCTGTGAATGTCTTGGTGGTCCCTTCTCTGGACGTGCGATATCACCTGAAACATAGAACAACAATAAAAGCATCTATATTAGGAGCATTGGATTTTTTACTCCTTACAAATGCAAAGATCATAAAAGGATAATTCGCCTGACGTGATCGTTGACTAGATTGTATTTTCACTTTTGCGGCGGAAGGACCATTCTGGTCATGCTGTGCCAAACCAATGACAGCTTAGAACACAAATGCGTACTATAAAAACTAAAATGGCTGCATAAATATAATGTAAATATGGTATATACAGTAAAACCTCGTTAAGTCGTCACCCCGGTTAAGTCGTCATTTTTCTTCAGGCCCTTCCAGCTCTCATAGACCACAATGTTATTAAACCCTCGTCGCTAATTCCGGTTAAGTCGTCACTATGAAAAAGTTTGAGAAAGAGGAACAGACTATTTTTATGGCTCCCCATTAAAAAAAGAGCTTGTTAACAGCATCGCCATATGCTTAAAAGTCGCCATAAAATCCTATAAATCCAAACGGAACAGTTTAAGTAACGAAAGTTACGCTTGGGAAGTTCATTTGCCAACTAAGGTTTTTGGAACGTTGGGGCGACTGTTCAAGCTAGATCTCATTTCTGCCTGGGCTCCATTGGAGGAAACTGGACAAACCGCGAGACACCCAAGCTCTGACACAAGAAGCAACGTTGAGGTCTACTTTTCCCTGCCCAGGGCCCCTCCACCAAGTCAAAAGTGTTCGAGATTACTTTGTAGTTGCATCATGAAGTACTGATGAAGAATTAAAATACTAAAAATTAAATTTGATGTATATGTAAAATTAATGTGCAATAGAGAGTTCTGTTATGAAGAAAAGCTATCTATTCTAACAGTTGCTCTGTTAGTCTAAATTTAAAAATTACTAGTATAAATCAAAGTGTACAGTACATTTCACCACAATAATTTAAGCAATAAAAGATAGAAAAAGATAAAATATTGTTACTTTGATTCATACTTTAATAAATGTGATATTACTTTAAATTTATACGATTTTCATAACATTGCACATTAAAACTGACGGAACTCCTCTTAAGTCGTCACTCCGCTTAAGCCGTCATAATTTTTTAGATAACTTGAGGTGACGACTTATCGAGGTTTTACTGTATATAATGTATCAGAGTTAACAGAACGTCCTGTAAGTCGTAATTCCGTCTTCATCTCATCAGTCGTTCTCGTAAAGTATGGTTTCAATTTAAAAAAATGCTCAAAATGTGTTCGAAAATCACCCTGTACGTGTTTTTAGAGTGAAAATATAGTGTGTCGCGAAATAAAAAGTCTAAACTTTCATACGGCCACCACCGTCTTGTAACTTCAAGAAAGAAAGTTGATGTCCTGTCTCTTCTGAGCCCAACAAAATAAATTTCACGTTTCTAAAGTGCAATATTGGCTGAGATATCAATGACCCGCAGCTGGGTAGGCTACCATACGAAGGTTTTTCAACAACTGGCTGTTGCGAAGATATATTTTGGAAAGAGAGAAAATTCAACTGCCCCTGCGGGGAATCGAACCCACGTCCTTTCACTTTCCGGGTGAACGCCCTAGACCAGTGGTTCTCAACCTTTTTTTTGTCCATGGCCCCCTTTCAACCATTTCTCATTCCTGTGGCCCCCCCCCCTCTTGCGAACTTTTTTTTTTTTTTGCATAAAAACATAAATAAAACATTCCATAAAACATAATTTTCTACTTCCCCCCCCCCCGTTTTCCCATTAGAAGATAGCTATTGGTATAGGTATAGGCTAGGTATAGTGACGGACTCGCGATGCGAGGATCCGGGTTCGAACCCCACAGTGGTGGTCGGCTGAAGTTGGTTTCCTGTGGTTCCCAACTTCAAGGCGCAAATGCGAGCCGATCTCCCCGTTAAAAAGTCTCGCCACAGAGAGCAACAGTCCTACAACGATAAATCATTCAATCATAACACTTCACTCGTAGTTAGAAAAACTGGTGGCAGATGGCAGCACTACACTTAACAAGCATTACAGAGAAACAAACAACTTCACGTCAGGTTTCACTACATGCGCACGCACCTTCCTGCATGTGCCGATTCGTTGGGGGTTCCGTGGGTGCATGTGTGGTGTAGCAGTAGTAGGTAGGGCCTCCAAAAAATGGCTCGGGGATCCATGATGTTGTTAAGTCAGCCACCTCGTTGGGCAATTTGCCTGTTGTGGCGTTGTATTTGTATTGTATTGTATTGTATTGTATTATTAAAAAATTGTCTGAAGTATATAAATACTTTTGAATTTAATTTGATTAATTTTTAATTTATGAAAATAACGAAAGAGCAAAATGAACGTAATAGAATACGGTAAAAAAAAATTGAATAAATTATTCTCAGTCAATGGTAAATTCTGCGCTTGAAGACTTCAAATTAGTTTATTTTTGTGTAAAAGATTATGGTTTCATTGAGAAAATGTCAGTTGTAGATTCTCCAAAATACGCATTCTTATAATGGTAAAAATCGCAAAAAGTGGTAGCAAGCAGTTTTGTTAATTTTATTCTCTTCGTGCGGATAAAAGTAGTAATGAGGGAGTACATACACACACACACAAATGAATCACAATTGAAAAGTTCAACCTTCCACATCGTTTTCAACGATTATACATGTATCAAGGATATAGGTTTATGTTGTAGCCCATACTATGAATTTAAAAAAATGAACTGAAATACGTGTTAAAAATTTTTAAATAATTTTTCGAAACATTCATACTCCAGAGAAATCATGCACGCAGTCAGGGCCGGTTTAACCATTAAGCAAAATAAGCACGTGCTTAGGGCATCAGTACAAAAGGGGGCACCACAAAAATACATCATATGGTATTTTTTTTTAATGAACGTTTTTTTTCAACATCCATCATCCGATAGAAGATCCTAAAATTTAAAGAACACTTGATTGTTATACACTGCTGGCCACCGTGAATACAACACCCTGAAGGAAGCATGCAAATAATATGAAATTTACAACATGCATTAGCGGAGGTGAGATATGCAAATGATTAGAATTTCAGCGCAGACGCACATCACGCGCGCCTGTGGCGCCACTTCAAAGCGCTATTTAAGGCTTGGAGATTTCGACGATTTGAAGTACGGCAATTGTGTTTTTCTTGTGGTTTTTTCAAAAAAAACGATCATCTTTTGATCAAGTATCCGAGTTCGACAGAGGAAGGATAGTGGCCTACCGAGATTGTGGATTATCTTTCAGGGAAATCGGTAGTCGTGTTGGACGAAACCAAACAACTGTAATGCGGATATGTGATCGTTGGATGCAGGAGGGTACGACGGACTGACGTGTTCGATCGCATCCACCTCAGTGCACCACTTCACGTGATGACAGGCGTATTGTGCGTATGGCAGTGACGGATCGCTCAGCCACATCACGAACCATAGCACAGCACATTCAGTCTGTACCGCATCATCCAGTGTCTGCGCGTACCATTCGACGCCGTTTACAGCAGAATGGTCTGTCCGCGAGACGTCCATTGCTTCGTCTACCCTTGACGCAGAACCACAGACGTCTCCGCCGCCAATGGTGCGATGAAAGAAGGATGTGGACGGCACAATGGAATGAAATTGTCTTTACTGACGAGTCACGCTTCTGTCTGCAACACCACGATGGTCGGATTCGAGTCTGGAGAGAGGATGCTGAACCGCTGCGTTATGCACCGCCACACTGGTCCTGCACCGGGTATTATGGTATGGGGCGGTATTGGATATCACTCTCGCACTCCTCTAGTACGCATTGCCGGTACTTTAAAAAGCCAGCGCTACATCTCCAAGGTGTTGGAGCCAGTTGTCCTTCCTTACCTTCAGGGCTTGCCCACAGCCATATTTCAACAGGATAATGCGTGACCACACGTGGCACGCATTGTCCAAAGGTTCTTCGTCAATCGCCAGATTGAATTGCTTCCCTGGCCAGCTCGCTCACCGGTAGAAAACATGTGGTCCATGGTTGCTCAACGATTGACCCAGATTACATCCCCAGCTGCCACACCAGATCAACTTTGGCAACGCGTGGAAGCTGCTTGGTCTGCTGTACCCCAAGAACACATCCAAAGTCTCTTTGAATCAATGCCGAGGCGTGTGGCAGCGGTGATCTCCAACAATGGCGGCTACTCTGGCTACTGATTTTGGCAGGAACCACACTTCACAGAAGTCTATAAATTTAATCATTTGATGCTTGGTCAACATGTTATCTACAAAATAAATATTGTTGCGATATCTCTTGTCTTTCTTGGTGTTGCAATTTGGGTGGCCAGCAGTGTAGTTAAAGATCATTATCACAAAAAAAAGAGGATGGCACGAAAGACGAGAAACTAATAATATTGCAAACTAGACTTCACACACATTATTGCTCAGTTTTTCGATTAGCATTTTACAATTTTCATAAAGTACGCCCAGGGCTGTCTTAACATTATCATAGGCCCACATACAAAGCTATTTTTCTGAGAGAGGCACTACTACATAGCCAAAAATTCCTACTTACCTATTTGCATATTTACTCTTGAAAATCGGAACCAGGTCTAATTGACACCCCGGAGGAGTGCCCGGATGGGCCCCGTGCAGTAAACCAAGTTCTGCAGAATAAGGACGTGATTTTTGTGGGTCATTAATAGATCAACTGTGTAGTTTGATCCATAGAAGTAAAAGAAATGCTACCAGGTGAAAATTACAAACTTGAGAATGCATCTAAGGGGCCGTTCAAGTATTACGTCATCATCGATGGGGGGGGGGTTCCGATTTGCTGACTTTTGATGACAAGGGAGGAGGGGGGGGTGTTTGGATAATGCTTACGTCATCAACCACCCTTTATGAAAATATGAGTTAGGATTCAAAGGGGCAGAGCTGATGACGAAATTTTGCTGACAAGGAGGGGGGGGGGTAAGGGTTCAAAAATGGCTAAAAATTTGCTTACGTAATACTTGAACGGCCCCTAAAAAGAAAAAATACCCAATAACGGTCATTCGTCAGAAATAAGATACCTACTGGCAGGGCAACTGGATACTTGGTTAGCCGGGGGCATCTGTCGCGTGGCCGGCTAAAAGTATCATGTACATAGATGACTTGGTATATACTAATATTCATGTAATAAAAATCCAGGGGGGTTTTTGGGGTCGGGTCTTGGGGGTTCGGGTGGGGGCGCTCCGGGCTTGTGGGCCCCTCCCGGTGGTTGGATGGCTGCCTGGGGGGGGGAATGCTGCTGTAGATCGCAGAACACCCTGAAGACCAGCCCTTGCAGCTGTGGTCTTAGTCAGAGGGTTGGGGGTGCCGGGGCCGGGGCGTCCCGGACACTCTCGGGGGGGGGGGGGCGCCTCGGCCCGGCACCCCTGATCCTCTCGCCCAGCGCGACCCAACCCGCATGGGTAAAAGGCTTATATCCCGGGAGGGACAGAGCCTGGGTCGTGTCTGGTCTGTCGGGGCAACTACTCATTTAGGCACCCCCCCCCCCGTAATGCTGAAGGATAGGTTGAATGGTTAAATTCGCGCCCCCTTTTGTGATGCGTCTGGAGTACCAGACCAGCCTGCTCTCTCCCCCCCCCCCCATTACTTGCGGCCCTGCCTGTTGATAATATTATGGCCATTCTAAGATTCAATGGTTTCTCCTTGGAGTGTTGGTACAGCCTTTAATTCATCTACCGTTCGTCGTAGTGGTATGGTTCTAATTTTAAAAATTCTCAAAATGTGACCAGAAATCACCCTGTACGACTTCTGAGGATGAAAATACAGTGTACACAAAATGAAAAATGAAGATTTTTATACGATATCCACAACCCCCCCCCCCCCGTCCTCTAACTTCCAATTAGAAAATTGCTGCCCAACAACATGTTTTTAACTGCATTATTCCCTGAGATATTTAAATTCAAAAATGGGAGACAGGTCCGGGCTTAGGAGAATTTTGCGGCCCAATGTAAAAACAATTTTTGGGGCTCCGTATGAAACTTTTTTTATGTAGTTGCTCCCCGACTTACAAACTTTTCGAGTTACGGAAGTAAATCTTGAAGGGGAATTTTTTGTTTTTTCTATTACTCTCATTTTTTCATTATTTCAGGAACGCGTTGATAGTCTGGATCGTAATCAAACACGATCCATTGAGAGGGAATGACTAAATTATTAATAATAATTAGCGAGTGGTCCACCTGCTGACACTTCATCGTAGCTCGAACCGTATTGAACAGACATCAGTTTTTTGTCGTATTTAAAGCGTTTCATCATCATCTCTTTATCAAATATACGTTGCAATTCGATAACTTTGATCATTTTCCGAATCTTTTATTGCTGTTTTTGTTTAATTAACGTAAATCAATAGAAGTAAAGGAATCAAGTACTGGAATTCCATGACCCCCCACAAGAGTGGGGGCTGACAGACAGAATCGTCTTAAGAGTATCATGGGCTTCCGAGCCAAGGGATTTTTTGGAGGCCCTACCTGAAAAATTCTCGAAAAATTCAACTACGTCTCGTTTTTCTGATTCACCTCTTCTCTCGAGGACCTTCGGGTATTGCCCAGGTGGGGGGGGGGGAAGCATGCGTTAAGACGGCACTGCCTAAGGTTCGCACCAGGCGTCCTCCTTTCTCAGTTATGAATCTGGTAACCCTATCTGAAGAGCACATTATCCGTATTCTCACTTATTTGTTCGATCATCCATATTGTCCGAATGTTTTTGTGGAAAGAAATAATTATTTTTTTATACATAAAATCGATTGTTGCAAATGTACGAATTTTGTTACCGAAATTTTCGTCTCATAAAAAAAAATTTTATGCCAAAAAATATAACAAAGAACTTTCCCTATCTCTCTTTCATCATCGCATGAGTTGCCTGAAATTTCGAGATTAAATGGCAGCACCGACAGTATATAAATCAACCCTCCGGAGAGAGTATGACGTCAGCGGTCTCCGCCTTGGCAGTACTGTGAGAACGGTGTCCCCCAACATCTTTCTTCGGAACATCACGTGACTCGGTGAAAACAAACACGATCCTCCGTCAGTGCCGTCTTAACGCATGGGCTCACCCGGGCACGGCCCGGGGGCTTCAAGAGAAAAGGGGCCTCACAAAAACGCGATCTGGTAAAACTTTTCTAGAATTTACCATGTAGGGCCTCAGAAAAATCGCATGGCCCGGGGGCACATGATGGTCTTAAGACGGTCCTGTTCCCCCGTTATTTTCTTATGGCATAAATAGGAGTTTAAACCGATAACAATAAATTAAAAAATAATTTCAGCATGGTCGAGATAATTCCAAAATTAATGAAAGTTATAATTTCAGCATTAAAGAAAGATAATTTCAGCATTAAAGAAAGATAATTTCAACATCAATCGAAGAAAATATTCTAGAATTAATGTAAGAGATAATTACAGCATTGATAAAAGTGATAATTCCAAAATTAATGAAAGTTATAATGATGAAATTAATGAGAGATAATAATGAAATTAATGAAAGAGATAATAAAGTTAATGAAAGAGATAATTCCAGCATTAATGAAAGAAACAAATCCAGAATTGATGAAGGAGAATTCAAGCGATTATGAAAGAAATTATTCCACATTAATGAAAGAAATTATTCCACATTAATGAAAGAAATGATTCTCCAGTATTAATGAAATAAATAACTTAATCTTTTTTCACCTTTAGATGAGTTCTCTATCCTTTTTTTTATATCTTTAAACCCCAATATTTAGAGACCGAACTGTACATTTCTATGGGCAAATTGCCAGGCGGGAAGTTTGTTTTCACGGAGTCACGTGATTTCTTTGCATTTGATGTCGCTGCAGTCGCGGTGGCTGGATGCTCCCGCCAGTAATACAATCTCTGTCGTCTGCTTCTCTCCAGGTTACTTGTTTTGGGGCGTCTCCTTGTGTCCTGAAAAAATAACTGAACTGGCAGTTCTAACTTCCAGTTCTGTTTGTGAGCTTAGCTTGTAGGGAACCCAACAAACCGACTTCTTCTTGTCTGTCGTCTGCTCATTACGAGGCTCTTTGTTTTGAACGTCTCCTTATGCTCTAATGAAATAGCCGAACTTACAGTTTAAATTTCCAGTTCAGTTTATCAGCTTTGTTTATAAGTAGGCTGACCATATTTCCTCGAGAGAAATACGGGACATCGGGATTCCAAATACGGGAAAATATGGGACTTCGCCAATTATCGCCAAAAACGACGCCAAAACCAAACAAAGTTGCCAAATATTGTTGAAATTACGGAAAAATCACAATGCCGGGAAATGATGCATTACTGCAAATTGCAGTGGATTAAAATGTATTCCACGGAAAAAAAACGTTTACCAAGGCAAATGTGGGAGATTAATATCCCATATATAGTTGTAACTATCATAAAATAATTTGAGTTGATAAATAATTTCAATCTTCGACTTTAATAAAGAATAAAAATTCAAGTAGGCTTCGTGTGAAATACGGGAAAAACCGGGACACTTTTTCCAAAAAGTCGGGACGGCCAAAAAAAGAGAAAATACCGGGACTGTCCACGACCACCTAGATAACCACCTAGGTTATATAGGAGGTCGTGGACTGTCCCGGGAAATACGGGACGTATGGTCACCCTATTTATAAGGAACTGAGCCGAATAAACGATATAGTTTTCACTTTAAACTTCATCATCACCACATGAGCCAATTTTAAATTTAACATTAGATGGCAGCACATTACTATTAAAGAGGAGTGTGGGAAAATTCACTTTTTACGATCTCACCTGTCTGCTTGTATGGAGGTCCTTTGTTTTGGATGTCGCCTTGGGTCTTGAAAAAATAACTAAACTGGAAGTTTGATCTTTCAGGTCAGTTTATAAGCTTTGTTTATAAGGAGCAAAGCTGAATGAAGGATTTAGTTTTTTTATACCTGAGCTTCGCCATCACCACATAAGGCACTTCTAATTTCGAAAGTAGGTAGCAGCACCAACAATATTTTTAAAAATGAATGCCTTAAAGTATTCTAGAATATTAAATATTAATTTTAATTCCCTTAAAACTGTGTTAGTGCCATTGTGAATTCGCTGCAAATGCTACAAGGCAAAAAAAAAAAATAAACTGCTTTAGCGGACGGCGTAAAATTTCGAGTCAGCCGGTATATACAGGTGTTGTCATTGCGTAACGCAGTGACAAAACTGTTCTGATTCATTATCAGGATTTCAAGCCCACCGGATAATATAAATAATCAGATTTTCAAATAAGAAAATTATCAGTTTGTTGACTTCAATTCTGTGGTGTTTGGTCAGAACATGATAACTCCAAAATCACAGTTTTGAGATATAAGCATTTTTCATTGTCATTTAAAAATCAAAAATAAAGCATACACACTAATACAAATTTTTATATCATACATTCAGCATGTTTTTTAGCCGTACGCACGTATTTGTGCATTTATCTCACTTCTAATTAGTTATAATTAGCAAGACTTACTTTTAGATCAAAAAGCCATTTTTTTGTAGATATCATGTTCTGACCAAACACCACAGAATTTCGATACGGTGAAAATCTGATATTTCGTTGGATGACAAGCTGCCTTCAAGTGGCTTTTTGGTTCATAATGTGGTCGCTCTCTCGCAGGCGAACGAAGCAACGTGCGTGTTGGCTTAAACACAACACAATATTTCACATAACAGTCTGTACTATGTATATTTAATGTATAGGGCGCATAGGTAACGGGGCATATGACATTTTACTGGCGAACCATTGGTCCTAGAGGCGTACTTCCAGTTGGAAAAAGCACCCGCATAATGTGTAGTACTCAGATATTTGATTCATGTTGCCAGTTATTAAAATAAAAATGTTAACTTTTTATGCGGACACTTTTTCCCGGTCTCCAACAAAAACATTCATCGTTTCTAAGTGCAATATTCACTGAGATATTCGAAGAAAGTTGGAAAAAAAAAATCATTAAATGCGAGGAAACCATTCTACCCGCATTTAATGTTCTTTGGCACACGGGGATGGTATAAAAAGTTTTTTTTAAATTTTATTTTATAACTATACAACCCTTTACAACATGAATGATTTATCTGAGTTGGACACGTGATTTGGATACTTTTTCTAGTTTGGATACTTTTGCTGGCATGTCTTTAAGACTAACGGCTCGCCAGTAAAGTGCCATACGCCCTGTTGCCCATGTAGTCTGCATATACACGTAAAAAAAAATAGTTTGAGGCGAAATACAGTCGACTCTCGTTTTAACGAATACCGTTATAACGCAAAAAAATATCGTTTTAACGAAAACTTTTCTAATCCTCCGGATAAGTTTACATAGGAACAATATAAAAATCTGAAATTCCTTTGTAACGAAATTTCTTTATTACTCCGGTCTCTTGGAGTTCATTATAATGGGGTTTGACTGTATTCCCACCAAAAAAAATCTGATATTTGTTCTTGCAGGATTACTACTACTTCACCAAACACCAACTCCGGCCATATCGCTATATTGCAATTTACTGCCATTAGTGAGATGGGTTGGAAGTGAAGGCGCTGTCGATCGGTGGTCGCCTCGAGTTCATTAGGGAAAATATCTTATCTATATCCTCCCTTGGATTCGAACCCGGGACCCTGACAACAACCTTCACGATGGTAGACGAGCATCTTACCACCATGCTACTCGGGCACTTCTCGCAGGATAGGAAAATTGCATTGAAATTATTTGGGATGTTGCAGGCCAGCAGCAGGCTTACGTAGTAGGGCAGTTAATAGGAAGCATTACAGTATAGATAAAAAAAAAACTTTAAAGATGTGGTGTCAATTTTAGAAGAAGTCCCAATACATTTTCTGCTTGGATTGCACATAGAAACCAATCAGCAAACCAAATGACGTTAAGACCGCCTTAAATATGTTTAAAATCACGTTTTTCCTGTTAAATTGAAAGGAATGACATATAAACACTTGCGATTGAGACACAACAGCAAATTTATGCAATTACAGTTTCTTAAGTTATACAGCAATGTAGTTTTAAAAAAATTAATTTCGCGGGTATTTTTCCCCATGTATAATTTGGTCTCTTGGAGTTCGTTATAACTGAATTCGACTTTATTTCTTTTCAACAGAGACAATGGATTGGCACCCCCTTTCAAAATTCATAAAAAATACCCCAGAGCAATCATTCTCTATTCGATTTTTATAAATATATTCCCCATCAGACCACTCAGTGCCGGTTGAAGATGGCTTTGTTCTAAACTAAATGGCTATCCGTCTGTAATTGCATGAAAACGATGGGGGTTTTTTTTACAAGCTTTCATTTTTCACCCATCTATTTCTTGGATTGCATTTACTACCAGCACTGAAAAAAATGTCAATGAATGGTCAACAAATCTTTGTCTGCTTTCTTTATGGCAGCCCTCTTTGAATGAAAAGTCTTCGAACACACACAACTTTCTGTCTTTACAGTTACTCCATTTTGCTTTAAACCTCTTCTATAGTTTGTGTCAGGGCCTACTGTCACCCACAAGTCGTAAACCCACCGAGATTACATGAACCACTTTTTTTATTTCCTTCCTCATGTTAATGTTACATGAATAGCGGAAAAATTTTCGAAAAATATATTCTATGCATTTTGTTTGAAATTAATTTTTTTTTAGTCAGAGTGACTAAAAAAAATTTCATTCCACAAACTTCTTCGTGGCCCCCGTATCAGTAGCCGTGGCTCCCCTTTTGCCAGATTTTCACCCGTGGCCCCCCCTGGATTATCCTAGGGCCCCCCTGAGGCCATATGGCCCCTCGGTTGAGAACCACTGCCCTAGACCACTAGACTACAGAGGCACCGAATCTCTCAATCTTTCCTTGGAGCTCGTGTACAATGTCCTCGTGTGAGGAGTTCTATTAAAATGTACGTGTTGATCCGCTGGATACTGAGTCTTCTATCAGTTGCCAGACTTTAGTATCCCCGTGTGAGAAGCCCTTAAGGTTTAAGTTTCGCTACGAGTAACCAATGTAAATTTGGAGATAAGATTTCGTGACCTTGGTAAATCAGTTAGCCGCAGCCAGTAGGGTTTTTACAACCTCGGGAACAGACAATGATAATGGCTGTAGCTCATGCGTTCTAGTCCGTCTTCAAAATTCGAGGGCCATTAAAAAAAGACTAACGAAATGCTAAAATAATTTGCTGTACATATACATATCCTGTAGAATATTTGGGAGTTTCATTTTTCTTACAAACATCACTGTTTATACAGAGAAAGATTATAGTATCAAAGTGTAAAAAAGGGAAAACTCACAAGGAACGTGGCTCTCTCGAACAACAAGACTTCATCTGCTTCAATGATATCAGCAAAACGCTTCAGATTGTGCTCGAGCTGCTGGATGTTTGGTATGAGCTTGTAGACTATCGAAGACCATGCCTGTGGTAGGAAATCAACGAATCTTCATTGACGCAAATGAGAAATACATGTTATATGGGGGGGGGGGCGTTCAACTATTACGTAAGCAAATTTTTAGTCATTTCTGACCCCCTCCCTTGTCAGCAAAGTTTCGTCAGCAGTGCCTCCTAACTCATATTGGTGGGATCAGAAACGTACGCGGGAGGGGGTTCGTGCGCACTCTCCCCCCCCCCCCGCAGACGAAAAAAAATTAATTTTTAATGCAAAACTTTTTTTTTAAATTTAAATTTTCGAAAGAAAGTACCTTTATATAGTTATTATAATCTATTTCTGTAAATTTCAATGCTATTTGAAGGGTAAGAGCTCAAAATTTCTCTTCAAGAAATTTATTGCGACCCACCTTTTAAGCCATACATGGTAGACTCGGGATCCAAATGTGGCCCTGAAGGTTATCTGATGTGGCTTGCCTCCCATCGAACTCAATTTTATAAAAATGAACTAAGCGTCACATTTCAAAATCACTTGAATGACCCGTGGCACAATTCCAGGGCATTCAAGTGGCCCGTGGCACATTTTCAGATCACTTAAGTAACAAGCGACACAGTTCCAGAACACTTAAACGATCCGTGGCACATTTAGAGATCCCTTGAGTGACACGTGGCACAGTTTTAGAGAACTTTAGCGGCCCCCAGTGCGGTTCTACATCACTCAAGTTACCCGCGGAACATTCCCCGATCACTTAATTGATTTGTGGTATAATTACGGATCACTGGAGTGATGCGTGGCACAGTTCAAAAGCACTTAAGCGGCCCTGAGACATTTCCAGAGCACTTGAAGGATCCGTGAAACATTTAGAGATCTCAAAAGTGGCGCTGTAGAGGACTTATCAACAGGGAAAATCGATAGTTATTGGGCTCCTCCCTTGTCACCTTAAAATCCCCCCCCCCTTGTAACCAAAAGTCAGCAAATCGGAAATTCCCCCCCCCCCCATCAATGCTGACGTAATACTTGAATGACCCCCTATTGTACGGATAATGAAGGTTATTTATATAGCCATACAACTTCTCTCGAGTCAAACTAACTATTTTCTACTCAGACACGGGAGAGTCCTGTCAATAGAAGCACAAATAGTGGGGAGGCAAGTTGCGGTAAAATGCCGATTCCCAGTCGAGTCTGAAGAGAAGAGTCGGTGCACATTCAATTGGGATTGCTTCAGCACGAAATCACATTGTGAAAATTGGTAATGATGCTAACATGAACTCTGTGGCACATGACCATTCACTATATAAGTAGAGGAAGTGGGTGCAAGAGCGTTTGGAGTCACAACCTTACGCATCGGAAACCAGCCCGAACATGAAATGCGAAAATGCAATAGTGCATTTATATGGCGTCAGAAATATATGATGCTAATCCACAAGGAGATTTCGGTACGCTGTAATGAAAATCGGGAGGGAATTCGTGGATTTGAAAAATGCATTATTCCAGGTGTTGAAATGACACCGTGCGCAAAGTACGCTTAAAGCCTATTATTAGTAAAAAACATGCTTGAGAAGTTTGGGTTGGAATATTCATAATGTATGCATATGTTTCCATCACAAACTTACCTTGTACAGAGTTTCGTCCCAAATGGATGTCCGGAAACAGATGCACTCTAGCGGCAGAGACCGTTTCTTTATGTCCTTTTCTCTGTCGTTGAATACCTGTAAAAGATGTTGAAGAACTATTTCCACTTTATTTTTTAAAGGCATGTTTCGGCAACACGGAACGGAGCAGTAAAATAATGCATTCGTACATAAATACAAACAGAGGCGTACGCAGAGAGTGGCACAGGGAGCCGAGTCTCGCGTCAGTCAAGGGTGACTCAGAATTATCAGGGAATTGCAGCTTTAATGAACATTTCATAACCTTGGTAAAGTATATCATACGCACCCAGACTGTTATAGGTAAACTTCCGGCACAACTCACTAAGTAGTAAATTGCCCATGGCGATAGACCTGAGTTGCGCTCGGTTGGAGAAAGAGAAAAAAAAAATTTTGGTATACCATGGAAGACTGTCTTTGGGATGTATTCCATCATAACCTTAGCTGTTGGAAAAAGTTTCGTAACCTTGCAGAGGCGCCGACATGAAGAAAACATTAAAGGGGCTGAAACTTGCTGGTCGTCCCGTATATACGGGACTCAAGCACGTACGCTGGAGAGGGAAGGTGTATTGCATTTTTTTTCCCAGAAATTATTAGGAGGGGGGCGGGGGTCAGCCTCTTTATCCCCTCTTATTGGAGGACTCAAATGGCTTCAGCTCCTAGATTCCGGCGCCTTTGCAAACTTGGTATACCAGGGATGAC
The DNA here is from genome assembly GCF_987345545.1 of Pholcus phalangioides. Lineage (NCBI taxonomy): Eukaryota > Metazoa > Arthropoda > Arachnida > Araneae > Pholcidae > Pholcus > Pholcus phalangioides. The sequence goes on along the minus strand of NW_028301618.1, from coordinate 7,700,230 downwards.
CCCGTCTTTAGTAAACATTTCATAGCTTTCATAATTTCTGAATTCTAACATTATATGCGATTCTAAGATATATTTCTATCTACCGTATTATCTACAGTATTTTAAGGACAGCTTTTTCATCCACCTTGTTGAACATTTTGCCCGTTGTGGCCTTTGTATTCGTATTATAACCTTAGTGTACCATTGGATTGGATTTCGGTTTTATTGACGCGAGGACCAATGAGATCAAACTACTCCAAAACAAATGACCACGATTAAAAATAGGATGAAACTTGTTCTTGTCATATCAAGAAAGTAAAAGTACGTGTGATTAAAAAATAATGACGTAAATTGTAAAAAAACTACAATTTGTTGTAAAAACTAGTGTATCATTGACTCATGGTTGTGGGAAACGTTGAATAACCTTCATATATCAGTAACTCACAGTTGAGTAAAGTTCCATAACCTTAGCGTATTGGTGAAGGACTTCTTTGGAAGACCTTGTTGGCAGAAAAGTTTCATAACGTTGGTGTATCAGGGATTCATGACTGTGGGAAAGGTTCCATAACCTTGGTATATCATGGTCTCGTTAAGCGCTGTATCGATGCCACTGAACAGTACATTGAACTTTGCAAAGACATTGTTTTGGACACTTACATTTGATAATAATTTCAACATTGTAACCTTCGTTGAACGTGAATAAGAAGCGCGCTTTCACAAACCTGTCAGACTTCATCATTGACGATCGATCATGCGCTGCCTAAGGGCAATGACATTCGATTCCATGAAAGACAGCCATCGTTCGGACACATCTTTGACTAATAGTACATTGTGACAGTGAAGGAAGATAAGACTCACTTTGTCACGCTGGTCTTCCTGGATGAGATCCATCTTGTGAATGAGACAGAAAATCTTCGCGTCGGGCGAGCTCTGCAAGATGGCTTCCAGGCAAGACTGGTAGTAGTGCATGTCTTTCTCCAGCTCTCGAGATTCGACATCGAAGACGTATATCAAAACCTGCGAACGAAGGAAAAATGAAACATAAATTGTTTCGTAAGGAGAGTCTCCATTATATTATGACCTGAGACCAGCAAATGTCTCCTGATGAGACATTGAAAACGATTTCTGCCAAACACAGTATAAGATATTGTTACCTCGACGTTTCTGAATATGTTATCCCTTTGGCTCGCGAAGTAGTTTTCCATGAACGCTTCCTGTCCACCACAATCCCAGATATTCAACACCAGATTCCCCAGAAATCGCACGTGCGAATGCTCCACATCAACTGCGGGAAAAAAGAATGTATGTCAGTCTCACACCAACGCTTTTGTTGCAATGCAATCTCAACGCACTCTCTCCACTTAGTTTCATTATCAAGCTCATCATCACTCTATTAATTACTCATTTCTCGGAAACAAAGCCTCACGTTGATGACACACAACGCACGCAACACATTCCGACATGCTACATTTCGTTAGAAATTCCCCCAGAAGAATGTTTACGAGGTGCATGTTCGGTTTAGTAGGAGTAATACAATAATAGATGGATTCATGAAGTCATATTACACGAATTTCAATTCTGATAATAGGCATGAACGGCATGAAGCATGCAATTGCCAGAGCGTTTGATAGCAGTGAAGACGCGTTTAGAAACATTAATTTGATCTTGCATTGACATTGAACATTCCGTCCCACTTGCTTCCTCGAACAAGACAGTTTTTTAAATAATCCTGCCAGTGACCACTTCTCAATCCTCCGAGAAGTGATGCATCGCCGCTGGCAGGATCATTGGAACAATCAAATAAATAATAAACTACATGCCATCAAGCCCACACTTGGCCATTGGCATTCGAGCTGCAGGACCAACCGAAAGGAGGAAGTTCTGCTTGCCCGGTTACGCATAGGACACAGTCGCATCACGCAATCATATTTGTTATTACGAGAGAGTCAACCGCAGTGCCCTCATTGTCAAAGTCCATTGGCCATTGTTCACGCTTTTACTTGTTCACATCATCGTCATCATTTTACGACCGCTTTTGGTCAAAGTCATCTTTCACTTTGTGACATTTTATCTGACCATTGCGATGCATCTCGCATTTTTAAATTCATTAAAGCCATTGGTTTTTATAAAAAATTATAGTTTTTTACAATTCATGTCATTGTTTTACGTTTCATGTCATTGTTTTACGTTTCATGTTTCTTTTTATCATGCGCTTTTTTTAATTTTTTGACATGACAAAAGGACAATCTTCTTTTTTTATAATCATTTGTTTTGGCGCAGTTTGACCAAATTGGTCCTTTCGCCAATAAACGTAAAATCCAATCCAATCCAACAATCTGTAAATCTAGCCAAGTTGGCCGACCAACGCCGATGTTGTCGATGACGTACACGAAAGATATTGGATCGTACGAGAAAGAAACACGTCACGAATATTTGCGCTTGTTCGAGACGTTTCTTTTTCCTCTAATCACCGAGATTCATATCAAATGTAGAAAAAAAATCTTGCGTGTTGTGTAAACAGAAGCGGATTTTGGTCGATTGAGGCTCCGGCCGCTGAAGGTAATATTGGGCCCTTAAATTAGAAAAAAAAGTGTAAAGTTGGTGTTTTGCGGAGCCCTCCAGAAGTCGGGGCCCGATGCACGCAAACGTTGAATCCGCCTTTGTCTGTAAATAAATTTGTGGTGTCTCGCTTTAGGATCTTCGTTCCTTTACTCATATTGAGGGTTCGAGGAGAAATAATCCGAAACAGTACTTAACGTTCTGCGTGGCATCGGGTGCTGCTATTTATGTTTCGAATCCCGAGTAAAGTGTAAAGATTGAATATTTGTACTGTTGTGGGGGGTCTATTACTATATGCGGCGTGACCAGCTCACAATCGCGCCTCGAAGTTGGGAAACCAAATTCAGTCCAAAACACACATTGTCGCTATTGGACATTTCCATTAGGATGTTGGGGTGGGGGTAGTTAAAATCCTCACATCCTCCATTGCTGAAATCGAGTCACCAACATTTCATTAGAACAGAAAAAAAAGTCTGCATAAAAATAACAATAAAATCTATTTTTGTTTAAAAGAGAAAGTAGAAAACTCACTTGTAGCACCCAAACGCCTCGTATCACGAGCAATGTAATTGGCAAATATTATCGACCTCATGCTCGTCTTACCAGCAGAATTTTTTCCCATCAAGAGAACCTGCAACACATGAAACTTTCGTATCAGACAGTCTATCCATAAAGCGGAAATTCTGAATCCCTTTACGTCCACGGAACCCTTGAGAGTTAGATTAGAATTTAAAACTTCCTACGCATATCTTAAAGCGCGCTCATTTCTTATACATACGCACGGGAAAGCACAAGGCTAATGCATTTCCAGGTACAGTCGAGTCTCGTATGCATTTCTAAGACTTCCCTGACTTCTTAATATTCTCGGGCAAAGTTAATCTGCTCTTCCACATCCGTAAGCGTTTTACGCATTCCCCCTGCACATATAACTTGTGGCATGCATATCTTGAAGTACGCAGACATCCCCCGCTCATCTTGGAGTGCGCAAGCATTAAACGCGTATCTTAAACCGGCGCCAAGTGATTCTGAGTTGCACAAAATCGGTTTTATGTGGGTGTTAAGCGAAATCGACCATTTAAACAGCCCGTGCTGTGCTGGCTTTTCCTCAAACGTGGTTATTTCTTGCGACAGTTGAAGCTGTGTAGCGTTGCGGGTATGCATACAGCATTAGACGCATCACACGCATATCTTGAATGCATCCTACGTAAATTTTGGAGTACGCACGCATTCGGGGCTCATCATGCAGTACATAAACATCCTACGCACATATAGGGCGATTAAGAAAAGATGGGAAAAAACTTTAAGAGGTGACAGTACACAAAAAAGGGTCTTTTACTTTTACTGTAAATTTAGTAATTGTGGAAATGTTTCTTTTTGAAAATTAGCCCCTCAAGTAAACATTGGTAATTGGAGTGTTTCCTCCAATATAACATCACTAGCTATAATACCCGGCGCTGCCCGGGTTACTTCAATGAGGCTTTTTGGATCATGCGATATCTCCCTCTTGCTTTGAAGGACATGCAAACCGTGTCTAAGTTAACCAATATGGCGACTTCCTGCGCGAACCATGAAATACAGAAATCTAAATTTAAAGAAACATAGAAATGAATACTTTTTTCATTTTTTAAGGGGAGTTAAGTATTGCGATTCCCCCCTTGAACTTCAAGTTATCCATATCTGTCTGTTTCTGCTTCCAAAAATGCTTAGTTAAAGCTGTGGAATATCTTCGATGTACTTTACGGGCCTGTAATTAATTTTAAAACATCAGTAGGTCCGGCTAATTACTTCATATTTAATCCCCTGGGCTTCGTATATCTCTAAGCGAACTCAATGTGTTTTAGAAATCGAGAATTCAATACAATTTTTAAAATTATTAATGTGACAGAAAACCCCATAAAATTTCCGCATTTCTACAGTAAAATCGGCAATTTTAACACTGATTTCTATGAGGATCACCCTTTTCCTGACCCTCAAAGCGATGGTGATGATGATTATGGCGTCTATTCAAAAAGCCTCATTACTGAGAGTATTGAAAATGTGGCAAACCGTTATAAAGGCATAAACTATTATACATATACTAACAGGATTAAGAAGTGACAAACCGTTGTAAAGGCATATGCACGTCTGAAACGCATTGCTAGGAAACCACGGTAACCAAAGTAAACGTTCGGAAAGTGATTGTTGAGGCCCAAAAAACCATTGTTCCCCGACAGTTTTTCGCCCATTTCGGGCACTTGCCCTGCTCTGAACAAATTTTAAAATAGCCTATCGGGTCTCATTTGGTATATATGCCAAATTTGGCGACGATCGATCTAAAATTGTAGATTTGTATAGAGAACACAGACACAAAATCAATTTTATATATGTATATAGATTGAACTCTGGAAAGGAAAAAGAAAACAAACCTTTTTCTTCATCTTGGTTTATTCACGAAAATGCACTCGACCCCTGTTCAAAGAGAGAAAACAAATAAACGCTGTCAAAATATTCCACGCAGACCCGCTGTTCCACTTATATCACGAAAAATTGCTGCGAGATAAGCATGCTGATTATAATGTTATCTCGTGCTATTGTTCGTATGTGTGTTCTGGAGGTCTTTGAGAGAAGGGCGGACGCGAAACGTCAGCTAATAACAAAGAAAAAAGGAAATTTTCCTGCGGTTTATATTTTCAAACAAACAAAACAGAATCGACATTTTGAGCAATTCCATATCGGGAACCTCCTTCAACAGTTTGAGTGCAGTTTCTCATTAACTTCTGATAAAGAAACATTCCTTCTTTCACTTGGGGTAAGGATGGTGTAACTATATGACCCGTATTACGGGACATTTCTGTATTTTCCAGTAATTTCGGACCTCTCCAATTTTTTTAACAATCATAAAAATTGTTCCCGTATTATAAAAAAAACCACTCGAATCTAGAATCAACTCGGTTGAAATCGTGGATAACGAATATTTTCATAACCTGTTGTAAGTATGGCTCTACGGAGCAGATTCACGACACCGGGTGCCAGAAAGGGAATGTGTGAGAGGCTCAATGGCGATTTTAGTTTCGGTCATGCATTTTTATCCTTTATGATAGTAGTGGTAATTGAAATAAGCCTCAGATTCCAAACATCGACGAAAAATTCTTCAGTTTAGTGTTCTTAGAAAACTACTGTAATGATGTGCTGACAGTTTTAGGCTTTGACCGAATGGCCCTAATGGAACCATTAGAGCAGAGACATGGATTGTATTTACCATTTTGGACAACTATGCATGATTCAGCTAAGGGAAGGGAGATGACGTTGGAAAATAGTCTACGCTCAGGCGCCTTGATAAGCCCTATTCACACACAAGAGGCTATAGTCTACGTTTTTAGCGTTTTTCTTTTCTTTTAAACCGAGCACAACTCAGGTGTATCACCATTTATGGGCAATTTACTACCTGTTGAAGTGTGCCGGAAGTGTAACTGCGTGTGTGCGTGCGCTGAGTGCGTATGTAGTGTTGTTTGATTTTTCAGAGCTGCCATCTGTATTTCAGAAGGTAAGTAAGCGATGTGTCATGATTGAATTACATTTGTACTGTTTATAGGTCTGTTGCTCTCTGTGGCGAGACTTTTTAAAGGGGAGATCGGCTCGCATTCGCGCCTTGAAGTTGGGATCCACAGAAAACCAACTTCAGCTGACCACCACTATGGCGATGGTGGGTTCGAGCCCGGGTCCTCGCGATGCAAGTCCGTCACTATGACCACCATAGCGGCTACGCTTTTAGCGCTACTTACTGCACATCAATCAAAAGGACAAGGGTCAGTTGCACCGCTCGTAAAACCTGTCAATTGCACCGGACTCCTCTCTTATCAGATGGGTTAGTTGCATGGGAGGGGGGTTAGATAAGATTCACCGAACCTTATCTCTATCTTATTCATAGTAAGTGGTGTTGGAACAAGTATGTACTAGACCAGACATCTTCAACCCGTTATTCGCGAGCAACACGGTGCTCTCTGAACCACCCAGAGTGCTCGATGCTCGTGTCCGATTCCGTGCTCGCGAGCACTTGATCAGCAATTCCAATTAAACATCTTGTACATATTGCATTCTCGGGGGGTGCGAGATATGGAATAAAAATATAACATGATGGCTGATTATATTTCTGAAAATTGAAATGAGTGCAAAAATTTAAATCATACCTATTATTTCGACACCTCTATTTTTTTACCCTTCTCCCTTAGAAATGTGTTGAGCGAAATTTCAATGTCCCCGATACGTTTCTTATATACAGTATGTAATTTGAAAGGATTTACAGAAAACGCGCACTTATAGGCAGAGGAAGATTGAGGTTGGTTGAGGCTGGATTGGATTGGATTTTGAATTTTTTGGCGCAAGGACCAATTTGGTCAAACTGCGCCAAAGCAAGACATAAAAATGAGAAAAATGTCCTTCTGTCATGTCAAAAAACTAAAACATATAAAACGGAACATGAAACGTAAAACAATGACATAAATTTTAAAAACTATAATTTGTCATAAAAACCAATGGCTTTGATGAATTTAAAAATGCGAGATGCATCGTTATTGTCATTTAAAATATCATGAAGTGAAAGATGACTATGACCAAAAGTGGTCGTAAAATGATGACGATGATGTGAACAAGTAAAAGCATGAGCAATGGTCAATGGACTTTGACAATGAGGGCACTCTGGTTGACTCTCTCGTAATAACAAATATGATTGTGTTAGGCGACTGTGTCCTATGCGCAACCGGGCAAGCAGAACTTCCTCCTTTCTGTTAGTTCTGCAGCTCGAACGCCAAAGGCCAAGTGTGGGCTTGATGGCATGAAGTTTATTATTTATCTGATGGTTCCAATGATCCTGCCAGCGGTGATGCATCACTTCCCGGAGGATTGAGAAGTGGTCACTGGCAGGTACCAAAAGGTTATTGTCAATGTTAGTTGTTGTTCGAGCTGCGGTGTCTGCTTTTTCGTTGCCCGGTATTCCTACATGACCTGGTACCCAGTATAATTTTACTGTGGTACCATGATGAATGAGGTAATGCAGTTCATGAAAAATGGCATGAATGAATGGATGAGTGTGAAACGTACAGGAACACAGTGCTTGTAACGCGCTGAGAGAGTCACTATAAATGATGCATCGTCGGTGGCGTTTGCGTCGTATATGACGTAGAGCCTGAAGGATTGCGTACAGCTCTGCCGAGTAAATAGAAAATATGTCGGGAAGTTTGAAAGATGTCTCCTCACAGCAGATGTAGGCACAACCGACATGCCCAGGGCTCTTAGAGCCGTCGGTATATATGGGAAAGTACCTGTTGTACCTACCCCTGTGCCTAAAGAATATCTGTCGATATATAACATCTGCTGTGGTGGCTCTAGGGTATAATGATAATGAAAGAGAGACATCTGGCAGAGACTGCTCCCATGGTGCCAGTTGCCAAGCAACTGGGGCCACACGACTGATGTCTAATTCTAGTTCTTCCACAAGTGCCCTCATACGAAGACCGTACGATGGAACACATGAAGGTCGAGCAGCAAAAAGTCTATGAAATGACGGATTGAAAATGACACGATGAAGTGGATGACCTGGTAAAGACTTCATTTTGATATGATATTTCAAAGAAAGTTGTTGGCGTCTTGATGTCAGTGATGGCTCGTTGCATTCGACATAGAGGCTTTCCATGGGAGAAGTTCGGAAAGCTCCAGAGGAAATGCGGAGAGCGAGATGATGAATTGGGTCGAGCAACTCCGAGGTGCTGACCCGTATACAATGGAACCGTAGTCGAGCTTTGATCTTATTAGAGCTTTATATAAGTGGAGGAGCGACTTACGGTCTGCTCCCCATGATGTAGAAGAGATGACCTTCAAGAGGTTCATCGTCTTCATGCAACGAGCTCTCAACTGTGAAATATGAGGTTTAAATGTAAGTTTCTTGTCAAATGTAATTCCGAGGAATTTTGTATTCTCTACAATAGGTATTTGACTATTATTTAAAAATAATTGTGGGTCATCATGAAGCTCACGACGCCGGCAAAAATGCACAGCGACGGTTTTGTCTGCGGAGAAAGAGAAGCCGTTATTATGAGCCCACTTGCTGATCTTGTTGAGTGCGGTTTGTAATTGTCTCTCGGCTGACCTCATATTCACTGATTGATATGATATCAACAGATCATCCACGTATAGTGCGCCAGTGACTGACAACGGGAGTTGGTTCAACACCCCGTTGAGTCTTAAAATAAAAAGTGTTACACTTAAAATGCTACCTTGAGGTACACCTTGTTCTTGGATTTGGGGAGCTGATAATGTGCTTCCGATCCGTACCTGGAAGATGCGTCGAGCGAGAAAGTTCTTAATGAAAATAGGCAAGTTGCCCCTCAAGCCGCAATTATAGAGGTCGGAAAGAATTCCGTGCCTCCAAGTACGATCGTAGGCCTTTTCTATATCGAAAAATATGGCTAGCATATGCTCCCTCTTTACGAATGCTTGTCTTATTGATGTCTCAAGGCGTAATAGATTGCATGTTGTGGACCTGAACCGTCTAAAGCCGCTTTGATGTTTAGATAAAATATTGTTAACCTCAAGGTAGTGCATAAGGCGATAGTTGACCATGCGTTCCATGAGCTTACATAAACAACTGGTCAAAGCAATAGGTCTGTAACTGTTCGGTTGTTGAGGATTTTTGCCAGGCTTCGGGAATGCAAGAACTATGGCTGCTCGCCAGGTGTCAGGAAATGAATGACTGAGCCAGATCCGATTAAATAAAATGAGTAAATGTGACAGTGATTCTGGTGAGAGATGCCGAATCATGGAATAATGAATAGCATCGGGCCCTACAGCTGAGTCAGGACTTCGCTGCAAGGCCGTCGTCAGTTCATGAAGGGTGAACAATGAGTTGTATCCCTCCGGTGTAAAAGGCCGGAAGGTGTACGATGTACGTTCGGCCGATGATTTAATGGGATGAAACGATGGGGGATAGTTCGCATCGCTGGAAACAGCGGCGAAATGGGCGGCGATGGTATCCGCAATACCCCTCACATCGCTGATGATAGTGCCATTGGTGTCTAAAATATTGATGGGATGAGACTGATAATGACCATTGATTTTTCGGATCCGGTCCCAAATGATTTTGGATGAAGTAGATGAATTTATTCCCGTGGTAAACGTTTGCCAAGACTCGCGTTGAGCCTGGCGCCTGGTTCTTCTCGCTATCGCCTTTGCTTTTAAAAATGCCAACTTGTTGTCATGGGTAGGATACCGCCGGAACCTACTCCATGCTTTCTTTTGTGATTTAATCGTGAGATTACATTCGTGGTTCCACCAAGGTTTAGGAAATTTAGGAAGTTTCGAGGAGACTTTAGGTATTGTTTCATTTGCTGCAGAGATGATACAACTGGTCACAAGGTCGACACAGTGGTCGACGTCGGGTTGCGAAACCATATCCTCCGTGATTTCTGCCTTGACCGTGAAGTCTGCCCATCGGGCGGCCACAAGCTTCCACCGAGGAGGACCCTCAGGTATGCTATGGCTTCGATCAAGGCACTTAACCACTAGAGGAAAATGATTGCTCCCGTGGAGGTCCGGATCAACCGACCAGGACCAGTTGGGCAAGAGTGAAGGTGAGCATAACGATAAATCTATTGCAGTGAAACTATTGTTTGGGGCATGAAAATGAGTGAAACTGCCATCATTCATGATGGCGAGGTCCATGTCTTCTAACAGCCGTTCAACCATCTCGCCACGTGGGGTGTTGCTGTTAGAACCCCATATCATGTTATGTGCATTGAAGTCTCCAAGAAGAAAAAATGGTGGAGGTAATTGATCAATCAGATCTTCTAGATCTCTCTGTAAGATGGTGTCATTTGGTGGCAAATAAATGGAACAGATGGTAATTCTTAGGCCTGTAGAGATTTCCACCGCGATGGCTTGCAGGTTCGTGCGCAGCGTTAGAACGCGCGACGACACGTAATGTGGAACCAGCAAAGCAACACCGCGGCAGGCTCTACTCCCGTCATCGTAATCAATACGGAACAGGGAATGTCGCCTGATGTTCCATGTCTCCGAGGGCTTCGTAAAAGTTTCCTGGAGGGCCACGCAAACAGGATGATAGTGATTGATCAAATCCTTGAGATCTTCATAGTTGGATCTAAGACCACGAATGTTCCATTGGATTATGTTGGCCATAAATTAGGTAGAAGTAGACGGTTCGAGGTCTTTAAATTTATTCCGGTCTAGTTTCCGGCGAGTAGTACCGGAATCTGATCTATTGTCAAGGTCCATGTCACCAATTGACTTGTCATCAATTAGTGACACATTCTTGAGGGTGGGACATTTTATTGCTCTCTGTATCGCTTTTCTTGAATATCCGGTCTTTTTGGATTTATTTCCAGAATTAATCTTGGGTTTAGTAACAGTAGGTTTTTTGAATGTGTGCACTGTTGCTTTTCCTGCCTCTTCTTCGGAGGTAGTGGACTCCCTCCGTAATCCAGCAGAGCAACAGCAGCCACAACTATTACACGGTTGGTTAGATGATGATGTTTGAGTTGATGTATCAGCTATTGGTTCAGTCTGAGTTGTTACGGATGCTTTGGTGACATTGTTAGTCATATTAGCTGATGATGGATTTGTTAGCATATTAGAGTATGATCTAGTACCTATTGGAGTTTGGTTAGAGGTTATACGACGGCGTGCTTCGATATATGAGATGTTATTGAGGACCTTGATCTTCTGGATCTCTTTTTCTTCATTCCATTTCGGACACTTTCTGTCAAATGCGGGGTGGTTGCCACCGCAATTGACGCACTTGAATGGTGAATTAGTGCAGTTGTCCGAAATGTGGTCCTTCTCACCGCATTTTGCGCAGGTGGGTTGACTGCGGCACGCCGTTCGTGAGTGGCCGTATTTTTGGCAGTTAAAGCATCGAACAGGGTTAGGAATGTATGGCCGGATTTTGAGGTTATAATAACCTATTTTGATATCTTTCGGCAATGTTGGTGATGAGAATGTGAGAATTATGTTTCGTGTGGGAGCTGGATTGCCATCTTTGCGGCTCATAATATGTTTGGCAGATGTTACGCCTTGAGACGCCAGCTCTTGTGTTAGTTCTTCTTCATCCATGTTAATTAAGTTAGTATCTGAAATGACACCACGTGAATAATTCAACGTGGGATGGATTTTGACTGTTATTGGAATGTCTCCGAGAGATGTGAGCTTTTGAATGAGTTCGGCTTGTTTGGATGTGTTAGTCTCGATGAGAAGGTCTCCTGAACGAAGGGCCTTCACCGATTTTAAGGTACCAACTGTGCCATAGAGAGCTTTATCTATTACAAATGGTGATACTTTGGCCAGCGGTTTTTCAGCATCTGAAGAGTGCAGAAAGAAAAATGAGACAGTTGATGAATTTGAAGCAGTTACATTGACATGTGTTTGGTTTGAAGCAGTTCTTTGACGTTTTGGTGCATTTTGATTTTTTCCCATATTTGAATGGGTATGGTTCCACTCCCACCCACCATGCCCACCATGGAGCCCTACAAGGGGACGCGCACACGTAACCGGTGAAGGTTAGTAGCAACGTCAGGTTAGGTGGGAGCTATACACCACCAAAGCAGGCGAGCAGACGCGTTCAAGATCCAAGATCGTCGTGAAGCAGCACCAACAAACCTCAACGACGTCCGGCAGGCCCGGCCCCTCTACCTGCCCAGTAGTGTAACCCCTTCAGCCACCGAGGCGACCACAGCCGATTGACCTGGACGGGGCTAATCCAAGCCTCCCGTTTCGGCTGAATCCGAGGCCAAAGCTAGCGCATCAGGCTAACCAGGATCCCCATCTCCAGCCTTACGGGTCTCCACGCACGGCAAACACGCAGGTAGACAGCGTCCCAGACAGAGCATACGCTAGAAGCAACGCCCCGTCTGGGAGGACCCCTCCCCGCCTAAGCGGGGTCCACAATGAGGGGTTGGACACAAGACATAAACATGTACAGGACAAAACAAGACGCAAGACAAGTACTGTAAGATGTGTAGAAAAAACATGTAATCTTGGCTATTGAAAGTGAAGGATATGAGCACAAAAAGCGATGACAATGACGTGTGATAGATTTGGCGTTACCCAGGGTGCACCACGAGGAGGCCTATCACATTACACCCCTTGGTTGAGGCTCCGGGCACAGAATAGTGTACACAAATAGTGTATTGGACCCCTTAAACTAGAGAAAGTGTAAAGTTTAGGTTTTGCGTTGCCCTTCAGAAGTCAGGTTCCAGTGCGAGCTTCCCGTTAAATACGCGTCTATTTATAGGCAGTTTCCATATACTTTTTCAGTTTTGTTTTGTTTTTTTTGCTCTTAGCGAATTGAGATACATTTTTCTTAAAACTTATAGTAAATGATGGTAATTTAATAGAAAGTTATTTTATTGAAATGCGAGCCAGCACATGTATTTAAATGGAATTTCAAAACTCTTATTTAGAACTATTTCCGTGTTCTGTTCTAGCTTTGGAAATGATTCCAAAGTGTTAACTAGCTTGTGCTAGTTAAAATAGAAATAGAGAATAGAGGGAATATTTAAAATTATTATTTTCAGATATATTTAAAATTTGATAGTTTGGAGTATTTTAATTTGTTTTGGATTTAATTATTTAGAACTGTAGGTCAGGCGCCGCTAGCAGGCGATAGTAACCGATATACTAGTACAGCAAACAAATAATTGAACAATAGGAACGTAAATAAGAATGGTTGTTTATGGATGGTAGACATGTTTCTTGAGGGTTTAAAGTAAGTGGCGTCATGTCGATGGAAGAAGCTTTGTCCAAGCGGTGGGAACATAGTCCCAATTAAAAAGAAATACAATCACAGACCGATGTAAATAGATGGGGCAATCGCCATTCATTAGGGAATCTTTTAGTTACCGTCACAACGCATCTGGTCGGTTGTACTTCAGGGGTGCCCTAGGCAAAAGGGATCGTCCGAGGAGTGTTTTCTTGGAGAGAAAGCGGGGAATCGAAGAAAATAAAGGGGACCAACGCGAATGAATAGACAAATTTCAAGATTGAGAATAGTTGACGGCCATTTAAGTAGAAGTAGAATCCCTTTATTTAGGGGGTGCAATTAAAGTATAACAGAGGATCTAAAATGCCGAGTGTTAGTCATGGGAAGCTTCGATGTAGGTTAAAGGTTAGGCCATGGCCGTTGGGGTTCTCGGGGTCCTGAAGGGAGAGTCGCTTGGACAAAGAAATTAGGGATGGATCGGCAATGGCCAATCTTATGAATAAACCTTCAAGAAACGAATAGAAACTTAGAGATGATGGGTAAAATATCAAATCAAATTAAATGGGTGGAGTTTTCCAAGGGACGGGGGACGTCCGTAATGAAATCTTAAAGGGATGAGAAAATCTGGATACGGGGGAATTGAGAATTGGAGAGTTAGAAATGCAGTAACGAAACTAGACTGAAAAAGAGATGACTTGAGAAGACGAGAGTTGTAATCAGAGGAATCGTTTCTTGGCTGCGATGAGTGTCTAAGGGGCTAAAGCTAAAGACTGGAGAAGGGTCTCACCTGGTGAGTGATGCATGGATTATATTCTCTCTCCCATAAGTGACATATAGTATAGGTACTTGTAATTAATTGTTTTGGGGGCGAACTGAGATGCAATGGAAAATCACGGGTCATATAATGTTCAGGGCCAAGAGCTTAATTGTTTTGGGGGCCAACCGAAGATTTTGTTAAGTATTTTTGAATGAAGTTGTATTAATATTTTTAATAATGATGGTAATATGACAATACAATTTGCATTAATTCAGTTAACTAGAGTGTAAATAAACTAATTAACTTCCAGCATCTCGTGTATGACTACTTTGTGTAAACTTTGCCTGGGTTATTATACTTTATATATACACAACGCAATTTGAAATCATTGAACGGCATTCGCTTACGTACTTACGAGAACGGCCTCAAACCCGAACGGGCTAACAAAAGCTAGGATTCCCCCTAGCTTTGGAAATGATTCCAAAGCTAGGGGGAAGACAGCTTTGAAAACACTTCTACTAGTCGCTACGCATTTGCGAAATGGGGTTTTTATCACTTTTGCTTGTGAAAACAGTAACCACAAATCAATCAATCAAGTTTATTATTTTGGCCGCTGGCCTTTAACAATTGGTGGCAAAAAAAAAGGATATTACATAACACGAAATTATATATGAAACACAAAGTGAAATAAGGAGAAAGAAGTAAAAGACAATATAAAAACGAAATGGAGAGAAAAATATTGTGCGATTAATGATTTGTGCAATTATGAGACTTGGCCACTCTTAGTATCGTAATTTGTGAGTCTATCGTGATCTTTGAAACCCAGGTTCAGAAGGGCAGAAAAGGAAAGCGTTAAGTGACTCCAAAAAAAACTCAAACAGAATGAGAGGTAGAAATGGATATTTAATTAGGATCTCTTTAATCTCGTTGCTGTTGAAAAAAACAAAATTACATTCCTTAAATAAAACTTCACATAGAAATCACATTATTAACATCCTTTTTTTTTTTTTGATTATGAGATCGCAGTATTACACGGGCAGGTGCACCTAATTAAAACAACACAATTAAATTCTCGATTGTCATTATTAATTCTCGGAAGTGGGGAGGATTCCAACCAAAAGGAACATCAAAGAATTACTACTTATCTAGATACCGTCACCCTTATTTCTTGACTGTTGACCCCGAAGTTACTTCGAGACACGCACAACACTGCTAGAACACTACGATGGATGACTTCGAGACACGCACAACACTGCTAGAACACGGCGATGGATGAAACGGAGGGTTGGTCGATCATTCCTGGCAGCAGGGCTATGGATTAGTAGATGGCGTACGCGATGGCTCGGTTGTCCTCCTTGGACGTCTCTCGATGGCGAACCAGGTTGTTCGGTATCATTATGAGTTCCCTTTCTTGCTGGTTTGGGGAAAGGTCTAATTCGTTTTTGTTTTTTTTCGATTTTATATTATCACGGCAATATGACGACGGACCGCCATGGATTCCACCAAGCCTGCCAGGCACAGCCACCCGCTTCTCTTGCTCCGTTCGTGCTAGTGCTTCGCTCCAACTGCCAGGAAAAACCGGTACTCATCGAGTATCCTACCTCGATTTCACGTGATCGGAGATACCCTATTGGTCGAGGTCCCCTGTACACGAGCTCTTCTCTAGGCATTCCCTGTACGAGATCACGTGCTTGGTTTGGGAGCGTCAGCTTGATGATGATGATTGGTACTTTTTCTGCCGATGAAGTTTTCATGAACGAACATGTTGAGGAATCTGCACGTACAGGGTGCTCTATGGCGTGTGTGTGGTACTATTCAGTACCATATATATATAATTTTTTTTTTTGTTGTTTCGATTATTTTTATATCTAATTTCAGCGAATAATTTCGACATTTCAACTCTTTAACACCAATATTTTTCCTATTTTGATTCATTTAGAACACATAAAAATTCGTCATATATATACACGTTTCAATTTTGAGGAATATTTAAAAAAAAAAACAAATTTTAATCTGTTGTGAGCTGCCCCGCGGTACTGCACAATATTGTTCCGGATAATTTTCTACAAGACTTCGAGATTGCAAAACAAGAAGCGGTTCGACGGACAAACACAGATTTACACGTATTTACAGGCTAATCAGAGAGGTAACAACTTTCTCTCTACGTTCAAACACATCTGACTGAATCTCCTTGTGCCTCTTTTAGCCTTTCTGAGCCTGCCATCTTGTGAGCGCCGCACTATTTATAACCCCGAGAGAAACGTCGAGAGATAGAACATTCCACAAAATTCTACTTTACAGTTTCCTAGTCAGCGCCGCCGCCACCAGACGGACTGCCTGAAGGGACGTTGAATCACTGGAGGGGGCGGGACTTTCTAGATTTTTCTCTACACGCCCTGCCAGTTCTCCACCAATCACAGCCATTTCCGCCAAACCGAAACCGGTATCAACCGATTTCGATATTTCTGAGAGCCATCGAACGAATCGTGCCATCTATCGTCGATAGTTCGTAACAATATAAACGAAACATATGAGAAATCACGTACAGTTTGGAGTTATTCACAAAGTTTTTATTTCAGTGCAGATGCACTAAATTTATATGTATTAAAGCGCGTAATGTAGTCGTTGAAATGCAAGATATTTTTGAGATTGAGAGGAGTAGAATCACCAAAGACAGTACTTCGTATTGCAGTATATTTATCGCAGGTTATGATGATGTGTCTCCAGGATTCATACTCCCCAAAAGTGCAATGTATGCAAGTTCGCGCGGGTGAAATCTGGTGTCTCAATCTCTCCAAAATTAGTACACCGCTCGCTGTGGAATCTCAACCGAATAAGTACTCTTTTTATGCGTAGATCAAGGTTAAAATTTAAGTATTAATCCAAAGCTATATTTGTTTTTAGATTTTTATAGAGAGGGGAAACGAACGGATTTGGTAATTCGAGCTAAAACATGTTTGGACATTTTGATCCTTGAGATTTAATATTATAAATGGTAGGTGGGATTTGGCGATTAGATTTGGCAGTTAGTTTCAAGTTTGAGGAAGGAAAAACCAGCGTTATCAAGAATATCCCAGAGAGAACAAACCCAATTATATTTAGAATCTGAGTTGTGCTTAGCTCTCTCGCCAAAACTGAGAAGACGTATCTTTCGGAGTCTCTTGCTCATTTTCAAAATGCGAAGCCAAAAATTTAAAATACGCTTTTTAATGATGATACTCAAGTTCAGCGCGAATCATGTAAGGTGGTATCAGTTTTGAGAGTGAAGAATCTTCGGGAAAAGGACCTAAACAAAGTGTCAACATCACTCTGGTATTTAACAGCCCAAACTTCAGCACCATACAATGCTGTTGAACTTATTAATGGTCGAAATAGCGTTACAGCTGTTTTCAAAGAGGAACTTCGACAGCTAGTCAGTTCTGACTATACAGCTTTACTGGCCGATGTTGCTTTTGAAACAAAGCGGAGCATTGCGGAGTGAAACATGCTTGTATAGTAGGGGTAGGCCTAAATAAGTGTACTGTGACACTGTCGAAATTTCTCTGTCAGCGAAATACCGATGTTCGCATTTTTTTCATATGTCCACCCCTTCTTCAAACCATATAATTCTAGTTTTTCCAAATTCAATTGAAGATCGAAATCAAGGCAGAATTGATGTAAAATGTGCAATTTATTGGACTACCCCCGAAGATAACTGTATCATAGGTGTAGAAAAGGCTATGAATTGCAGCGTGCTAGTCCAGATAAACCACTGGGATATCTGAAAAATTAAGTTTCTGAATTAATGGGGCCACACAGAGTGTAAATAAGGTCGGACTAAGGGTTTCTCCCTGAAAACACCTGCTTTTTTAGCCCCGCCTCGAATTTGTGACGTAATAGTAATCTTGGCCAATGAGAACCCCATGTTAAAATCCTATGTATAGCATCAAAGTGACGATATGTCCCGTATTTTCAACGAAGCCAACCTGAATTTCTGTTTTTCAAACCAACGGTTAAAATAATCTTCCCAACTCAGAAAATACATTTTACGATAATTACAACTTTCAATAAAAATATTCCTCATGTTTTTCTTTGATTCACTGCAATTTGCAGTAGGACTTCATTTCCCGCGATTGCTGACGTTTGGCATCATTATTGGCGATAATTGGACATGTCCTGTATTTAAAAAAAAATAAAAAGCACAATATCCCTTTTTTTTCCTCAACTAAATATGGTCAGCCTATATAGTACGGAATGACGCAGCCGGGCTGCATATTTCGCAATGAGGCTTTTCGAATAAACGTCATAATCATCATCACTCTGGGGGACATACACTGGATGATTCCCCATAGAGACAGGGCCGGACTTATGCAGGTGCAAAGGGTGCGGCCGCGCCGGGTCGCTAAATTTTTGGGGGCCACAAAAGGGGATAAATATGTTTTGATTACATTTTGACTTTAACTTCTTAACAAAGCAATGGCTTAAAATTATTCTAAGGTTGAGGGCCGGGGTAGATACAATCGGTCCCGCTTATGACGTTTTCCCGCTTAGTAGGACTTATTTTCGTGTTCCTAACTCTAACAAATTCTCATTAAGATTTCCCGTTTAAAGCGTTTTCTCGCTTACAACGCTTTTTCATGATGATTGTTTGAAAAACGTTATAAGCGGGATCCACTGTAATCGGTTTTCTAGCCCTGAGAGCCTGGGGGCGAACTCTCAATTCTTCACTGGGAAGCGGACACTTTTGTCCGTATTTACTGTGAAATTACATTTTTTTTACGACCACGAAGTAGTTTTACAGTCGTTCTCGGACACCAGTGTGAACCTGGTGGGCATCAGAGTACCCATGGACACACTTTGGGGTATTGGAAAGCTTCTGTTCAGAGGGCCGCAATTTTTTTTTCTTGCACCGGGTCGCAAAATACTTAAGCCAGGGCCGTCTTAAGAGCATCATGGGGTCCCCGGGCCAAATGATTTTTCTGAGGCCCTCCCGGAAAAATTCTCGAAAAATTCAACTAGTCATTTTTCTGAGGTTTCTGAGGCCCCTCTTCTCTTGAGGTGCCCGGGTGGGCCCATGCGTTAAGGCGGAACTGACTTAATCCCGCCCCTGCATATATAAGTTTAAGATGTTTTTAAATTAATTATGGGCCAATATAAATTACATCGAAGAACCGCAGCTTTAATCAAGCATTTTTTGAAGGAAAAACAGGCATATCGATAACTTATACGAATACAACGCCACAACAGGCAAATTGCCCAACGAGGTGGCTGACTTAAGAACATCATGGATCCCCGAGCCATTTTTTGGAGGCACTACCTACTACTGCTACACCACACATGCACCCCGCCCACACACACCCCTCCCCCCGCGGAACCCCCAACGAATCGGTACATGCGGGAATGTGCGTGTACGTGTAGTGAAACCTGACGTAAACTTTTTTTTTGTTTCTCTGTAATGCTTGTTATGTGTAGCGCTGCCATCTGCCACCAGTTTTTCTAACTATGAGTGAAGTGTTATGGTTGAATGATTTACCGTTGTAGGACTGTTGCTCTCTGTGGCGAGACTTTTTAACGGGGAGATCGGCTCGCATTTGCGCCTTGAAGTTGGGAACCACAGAAAACCAACTTCAGCCGACCACCACTGTGGGGTTCGAACCCGGATCCTCGCATCGCGAGTCCGTCACTATAACCGCTCGACCACCACAGCGGCAAAAAAAAATATCGGAACAACGAAAATTGCAGGAATGTCCCGTAATACGGGACACAAGTGGTCCACCAAATTTTTTCATTCAGTTTACTGATCCTTGTTTACAGAAAATTCCACAAACACTGCCCTCAGTTGGGTTCAAAAGTGTAATTATCTGGAGGTGGGTGGGTTTGAACCCACGTACCCTGAACTCTTACCAACCCACCACCATAACTTGAAGTTAAAAAAAAAATCGAAATTTCTAGCTCTCCCTTTAAAAAGGGGCCGTTCAAGTATTACGTAAGCAAATTTTTAGCCATTTTTGACCCCCTCTTGTCAGCAAAACGATGATCCCCTCCCCCCCTGTCAGGAAAATTTCGTCATCAGCTCTGCCCCCTCTGAATCCTAACTCATATTTTCATAAAGGGTGGCCGATGACGTAAGCATTATCCAAACCCCCTCCCCTCCTCCCTTGTCATCAAAAGTCAGCAAATCGGAAACCCCCTAACCCCCCCCCCTCGACGATGACGTAATACTTGAACGGCCCCAAAGAAGATACAACGATTCATTCCCATTTGTTTCTTTCATGAATCGCAAAGGAAGTCGCCATATTGGTTACCTTGTATTATATCCCTCAAAAGAAAAAAAGAAGGGAAATATCACGTGATCGAAAAAGCCTCATTATACGAGATTTTTTCCACGCAATCAGTCACGTTGCTTCAGCCTCTACGATATTTTCATTTTCACAGCAAAAGGCGGATCATGATTTCAAGTTTCAGACGGTAAAGTATATGACGGGGGTATCTTTGCAAGTTTCTCCTATTTATCAATGAATTTTTCGATAGCAAATCGACTAAAAATAAACATAAAATTATGTTACGGAACAAATATATCGTGCACGTTGATAATCGTGAACAGCTATGAAATGTTTTAATATCAGAAATTCGAAAGAGGATCTTGGTCTACAGATTCAGTCTGTTAGCGATTCAGTTATCAGAACCTCAGATTGTTAACCACCCTGAAGCAGCGTTTCTGAACCAATTTGACGGACCACTTGTATCCCGTATTACGGGACGTTCCTGTATTTTCGGTTGCGATTTTTTTTTTTTTATAAGTTAAATTTGTAATATGTGTACTAAGGTCAAGAATACACGGCGTTTTCATAATATATAAATTATATTACGATAGTTATGACGATAATTATTCAAATCAAATCATTTTCACGCATGCGTAAAAGATTTAAAATTAATTTTTTTGTAAAACATTACCACCATGATATCTTCATCTCGCATATTTTTCAGGATCAAAGTTTTTTTTCGCAATTTTAATAACAACTGAGCCTACTTTTGACAATATTTGTAATGATAATTGGCAATAATAATAATAAATAAATATAATATTTTTTATAATTGGCATTCCCAGTTTAACGTATTTTTCTCAATGAAATATGGTCATCTGGTCATTTGAATTTCATCCCCTACCAGCGTCATAAGGTGAAGTCTGTTTAGTGATGCGACTACATCGACTACGGACGAGAACATAACTGACACTTTAATAATAAACATCCAGCAGAGACATTTGTTGCCATAACAACCGAGCCGACATTCGAATGTCATACTGTTGCCAGTCCGCGACTCGTTATAATAATAATAAATTAATAACATCTTCCACAAAGTCAACTAGTCTAATGTATATGTGTGCATATAAATTGACATCATCATCATCATCTTGCCTCCTCCCCCAGACTTCCAAGTCTATCTCCGCCTACGTAGGGTGACCATACGTCCCGTATTTCCCGGGACAGTCCCGGTATTTTCTGTATTTTTGGCCGTCCCGACTTTTTGGCAAAAGTGTCCCGGTTTTTCCCGTATTTTACACGAAGTCTACTTAAATTTTTATTCTTTATTGAAGTCAAAGATTGAAATTACTTTTCAACTAATAAATTATATTATGATAATTACAACTATAAATGAAAATATTAATCTCCCACATTTGTCTTGGTGAACGTGTTTTTTTTTGTGAAATTCATTTTAATCCACTGCAATTTGTAGTAACGCTTCATTTCCCGCCATTATGATTTTTCAGTAGTTTTAACAATATTTGGCAACTATGCTCGGTTTTGGCGATAATTGGCGATGTCCCGTATTTTCCCGTATTTGGAATCTCAATATCCCGTATTTCTCTCGAGGAAATATGGTCAGCCTACGTGAAATACATTCTGGTTTATTGTGAGTTGTAGCAGTCCATCATTTCTCCCACCCTGCAGCAATTAGAAAATTGCACTTTTTTGACTAAATTTTGTGATATAACCCCCGTATTTTTTAGGATCGCAATCCCCCGACATTTTCCACGATGATGTTGAAGTCAAGCATGAAGGTACAATTTTTATTTGAACCTATATGGGGGGTGAGGGGAACTAATTCAACCAATGTTAATTGATGTTATTTTTTATTCAGTTCGAATTAATTTCACCAAGTCTGCTTGCGGACCACAGTTTGAGAAACACTGACATAAAGCATATAATTTCAGTGAAGCCGACTGAAGCGTGGAAATTTCGCCGTTTTCGACATATATCACTACTTTCATCACCCGCTGCCATTAACTACGAAGAATATTCATTTTTCCCGTACGCAAATTGAAGTAAACAATGTTTGCATGGCATCAATTCAATTCGCCGACAATAGCCCCGGCAAATCGTCTAGGGACAATTTACTGCCGAATCCCTTTCGGGGGGGCTAATGCGGGTTTTTTATTGTTTATGAAAAAATATTTACAAAGCAAGACAAAAGAAAAATATTTACATGATATATACATTATATACATACAGATTTCACGCCGCTATGTAAACCGACATTTTTCATTTTTTTTTTTTTTTTATGCACAACCATTCATAGCCCTGATCACAGTTTGTCCCGGGGGTCTCTTGGGCCGTGACTTGGTCGCTAACTTATTGTTCAATGGCGCCGTGTTGCTGCCTGTGCTGCCAGTCTGCTGGATCTTCTCGTAGGCTGATCTGGTCTAGTTGTGTGGTTGCCTATGTCTATTCTCCTCCTGTGGAGTTTTTCAATGCCCTCTTTTTCGAGATAGCGCACGAGATTCTCAAGAGTTCGTGATTCTTTTTCGAGCCGGCTCATCCTCCTAAACCACTCCTTCACCAGCTCCTGCCTTGGTTTGATCAGGTGGAAGACTTTTGTGTAAGGGCAGCTGGTGGCATAGTGGAGTGGTGTGCCGACTTCTCCGCACATACATTTGTTGTTGTTAGATATTTTGAATCTCTCGAGGTAGCTGGGGAATGGTCCATGACCAGTAAAGAAAATGGCTTTCTCTCGGGACCATCCTACAGCCCTCCATCCGACTCGAGGTAGGATATCGTGAATCAGTCTGCCTGGGTGTTCAGGTTCGTCCCAGTCCTCCTGCCACATTTTTAATAAGTGACTTTTCAGAAGTCTTTTGGCATGGGAAGGGGGAAGCTTAATTAACATTGCGCTCTGAGCAGATTTGGTGGTTTTCTTGGCGAGCTTATCCACCAACTCGTTGCCATGGATACCAGAATGACCTCGCACCCAGTGCAGACTGACATTTCTGTTGGTGGTCAGGTAGTTGCGGATCTGTCTGGCATTGTGGTGTCGTGTGAGCGGGTCTCTTATTGCTTCCAGGCTAGCTCTGCTATCCGTGAAGATCCTTATTCTGTCCTCTGTTTTTATGGCTTGCTCTGTAGCCATTTTGAGGGCCCACAGCTCCGCTTGGAAGACACTGCAACCGTCCTGCAGCCTCGCGGCCCATTGATTGGTAGTGATTCCATCAGTCAGCCATATAAGGGCTGCTGCCGTCCCGTCCGCTGTTTGGGAGCCGTCTGTGTAGATTGCTTTGCATTTGGGGTCCACGAGTTGCTCATCGGTTGTTATCTGGGCATCGATGGGCTCACTGGCAGGGTGTTGGGTCCATCCTATCGCATTTCTTTCATAATTGGTTGAGTCAAGGTGGATTCCTGCTGACGTGATGTTTCTTCCCAGCCTGGTGAGTCTGGCGGATTTTGCAAGGAATTGCGTGATCAAGGACCCCCGTGATCATAGAGGACCCCCATGCGGCTGCTCCATATGTAATTATCTTAACCGCAACTTGGGTATAGAGAATCCTTCGGTATTTTGTTTTGAGGCCCCACTGCGGTCCCGCTGCATTCCGCATTCGCTGTAGGGTCCTCATTGCCTTTGCCTTTTGCTCCTTCATGTGTGCTAGAAAATTTAGTTTGCCATCTATGGTTAGACCTAGACACTTGAGGGTAGCAGAATGTCTAATTGGCTCCCCATTCAGTTTGATAGTGGGACGGGATTTCTCACTAAACCAAATGTACCGGCACTTGTCTGCAGCAATTTCCAAGTCGTACTCTGTTAACCAATCACTGACTATCTTCATCGCAGTCGCCCCTCTAGCCGTCACGCCATTAATTTTCGGGGCCGATAAAAGGAGGAGGACGTCATCTGCATACGCTTGTATTCTCACTCCTTCCGGCCAATTGCGTTTGAGCAGTTGATCTGCCACCAGGTTCCATAGCATGGGGCCCGAGCATGAGCCCTGCGGGCAGCCCCATCGATGGCGTCCAGCAGGTCACAGAGTGCCTCTTCTGTGGAGCGGCCCATGCGAAAGCCATATTGGTGCTGGTGAAAAAAATTCACTTTGTCGAGGTGATAAGTGAGACGTTGCACCAGAATTCGCTCCAGAATCTTGCCCATGTGTGGCAGCAATGTGATGGGCCGGAACGAGTCCAAGTTGTCGGGGGATCTGCCATTCTTAAGGAACATTAACACTTGTCCCGTTTTAAAAGCCGCAGGCACTGAATTCAGTCCGAGGCATTTGTTGTATAGGGCATCGAGGATAGCTGGAAATTTTTCGTGTATTGTTTGCATGGCATACAGCCATTTTTATAATGTTAACCTTTTACCTGCCGAATTAGGATTTGAATCGATTTTAATTTCTTTTTTTCCCCTTCGGATCCTTTAGTTTAGAGATAACCATAAAATTCAAGAAGAAAGCTTTCCTGTATGTTTTCTGGTCCTGCCTGTGTGCATAGAAGCAAACAACTTGAAAATTGAATTGAATTTTTGGCATAACAGCTGAAATTAAATTTTTGTTTTGTAAATAGTTTGGAATGTCACACGCTCAAAGGGGGAGGGGGGGGGAAATCAAGTGTTTTTATGCGAGAAAAATATTTTTTTCTGATTAATACGAACGTTTCCGATTGGGAACATTTGCCGTTAAAATATTAATA
This sequence comes from Pholcus phalangioides, assembly GCF_987345545.1. NCBI lineage: Eukaryota > Metazoa > Arthropoda > Arachnida > Araneae > Pholcidae > Pholcus > Pholcus phalangioides. Next base: position 7,675,260 of record NW_028301618.1, on the reverse strand, counting down.
ACGAAGGTCTTGTGACCGAAAACACAATGAATGAATGAACGCCAGGATCTCTTCCAGCCCAGCTTCGTGGTAGAGTCTGGAACAAAGTGAGTGCACCTATCAGTCTGAGTGTATAGCTATAGTGTTGTTTCTGATATTTCAGTGCTGCCATCTATATTTCAAATTGTGAGTGAAGTGTAATGGTTGAATATTTGTAACGTTGTAGGCCTGTTGCTCTCTGTGGCGAGACTTTTTAATGGGGAAATCGGCTCGCATTCGCACCTTGAAGTTGGGAACCACAGAAAGACCGAAAGCACAACACATATTACGATAGTGAGAATTATCGTAGACCGAGAAGCGATGTGATTGGCTGAATAGGGCTCTTCACTGAAAAAAAAAATCGTGTAATCGCTGAATAGCGATGCAAATGGGCTGCTACCAGCTTCTTCGTAGATGAAGCCTACAACATGCATATTTACTAGTTTTGAAACTTTTTAATTCAAACGACGTTCATGGACCGTCATTAACATAATTATATTAATTTCTCATTTCCATTTAATTTGGCATGTTCATTGATATTGACTGGTTACTGAAAGGTTTCGGAATCATGGCCAGCAATCAACTGTTTATATGGAGGTAATAGGCATTAATTACATGTAACTAAAATGAATACCAGTAATTAGTATAATGTGCGTCATTCTTAAAATCTTTCCATGTGTAGAAATCATCCGAGTCTTCACTCTTCCAAACGAAAGATGATTCTTCTGCACTACGTTACAGCAGCGATCTCAACGATGGCACCACCTTTGTTCAAAATTTACTCAACATTACAGATGACGTACGAATCAAAATTACCCAATACGTCGTTTCTTCCTTCCACGTAAGGTTAAAAACAGCAAACGCCACTACATTGCTTTAACGATAAGCACAAATTGATTTAGTAAGCCCGAATGTAATCTACGTAAAACATTATTCGCAGAGATGGTAACCTCGCGGAACGACGCCGTTCGGCGGTACTGGCAATCAAGACACCGCAAAACAACACGGATTCCAAAAACTCAGAAAATATCAGTCACACAGGAGTAACATAAACTGAGTCAAGAAACAGTCTTTCCTAATCAAGGCAACCATTACGATTTTGTGTGACAGGCATCCTCGGGGTGCACCCTGGGTATCACCAAATCGATCACGTCATTGTTTCCTCATATTTGTGCTCATGTCTTTTACTTTCAAGTATAGCCCAGAAAATATACATGTTTATTTCCCACACATCGGACAGTATTTGTCTGGCTTCTCGTTTGAACCTGTTCATGTGTTTGTCTTTTGTGTACAACTCCTCATTGTGGACCCCACTTGTTCACGCAGGTGGGGAAGTTGCCCCGTCTAAGAAGACATTGTTTCTAGAGTATGCCCTATCTGGCACGCTGTCTACTCGAGCGCTTGTAATGCTTGAAGGCAAGGATTGTGGTTAGCCGGATGTACAAGGCTTGGATTAGAACTGTCCAGGTCAATCTGCTGGCCACCCAGGTTTATTCGGTGGCTGAAAGGGTTCCACTTCTGGCCAGGTAAAGGGACCGGTTTTGCCCGGACTGGGGTTTTTGGTGCTGCTTCACGGCGATCTAGAGTTAGGAACGCGTCTGCTCACATGCTTTGGGAGTTAATAGCACTGACTCAACCTGGCGCTGTGTGCCACCTCGTAGGGCTCCATGGTGTGCATTTGGTCGGTAGGATCCGAACCAACTCCCTGCACATTTGGTGCGTTTGAATTTTTTCCCCCAAACGTCAAAGAACTGCTCTTGAACAATCATGTCGTTGTTATGTTGTTTATTATTACAAGAAGAGCGAAAAACGTAACCTGTTAACCTATCTATATTCTGAACCAATTCACCGTGGTTAACAGTATTTGGTAATTATAGGTCGAATACATCAAGGGTCCAGGCAACATTGACATCGAGATAAAAGTCGACTTTTTTTTGTACTTTGCTTTTTTGTTAGGATTGGAGATTAGAAGGGACTTATCAGTATCGAGAGAGAGAGATTGTTCAAAAACCAAGTGATTAAAATAATTGGGCGGGGCACACGAACATCAGGTTTCGTCCATATTTTATTTTATCTCTATCAGGAAGGAGTGAAATATGATTTTCTCGTCTGCTGAAGAAAACACGGTGCGCGCGAAGTTGTTTTAAGAATTATTTACTTGATTTTCCTTGGAATCATTCTCAAGGATGCGGTGGCGATGGTAATGTATAATGACATTTTGAATATCTCTTTGATGTTTTTTCAGTCGATACTTGTTTATTCCAGTGAAGTATCCAGAGTTTTTTATTCTAATATACGTCTGAAAAGGCCGACATCTCTTTTCTGTTCCCAATTGATTCTGTAGGTGAACATTTTTTTGAGATCTTGCGTTTCTTCTCAGAAGCCATCTGCACAAAACCCACAAGTTTTCTTTTCTCTGTGCCATTTCTTGCGTGCAGGATACTTTTCCCTTTTTTGAAGGAAACATAAGCCGCTTGAAGTACTGTGTCTGACACTTATATTATTAGTGTCTTCAGGTATAAAGTTCAGTTTAAAAGTAGCCATACACCTGAACGCACTGGACATGTTGGTTGTGCTTACATCTGCTGTGAACAGACATCTCTTAAATTACCCGGTACATTTTCCAGTTATTCAGCGGAACTATACGCTATCCTTCAGGCTCTACGTCATATACGCCCCAAACGACACCGATGATGCATAATCTATAGCGAATCTTTCAGCTTATTACAGGCACTATGTTCCTTCCAGTCACCACTCAATTGACGAACTTAATTCGTTCGCCGAATTTGTTTGCGGGCTGAAATACTTCTCACATAGGAATCAATGTAAAATGAATTAAACCGTTACTGGGACCCGGAAAATTTTGAGTGAATTTTTACAACAGCTCTTGTGCTCAAGGAAACCAATGAAAATAATTGAACACCGAAAAAATAACATGTATGAAAAATTATTAGAGGACCATGTTCTGTGTTATCTTACTTACGATGAAGCCCTTCAAATCTCTGTCAGCCAAATAATCACTTGCTGCCAAGTTTTGTCAATAAGAACTATGCAACCAAAGGTATTGAAATAATGTTTTCAGAATTCTTTGCCACATACTATTTGGATGTCTTCATTCTGAGCTAATTATATTTCGCTATAAATAATTTTGTTGAAAATTTAATTGAGAAAATTTTTTTTTTCGTTTTTGTCGCAATGTTTTCAATGTTATATTTAACAGAAATAATCAGGTTTGTTAAATGTCCACAAACATGTCATATGCGTGTAATTAATTGTCGTAATGTTAAATTTGTGTTAACTGAAAAATTTTAAATTTCTGTGTCTTGTGGCCAGAAATTTAACGTGCCACTAATCATGGATTAAGTATAGGTTGTTACATATCGGTTAAAAGCTAAATTTATTTCCCATACGATCGTGTAAATGTTTGTTTTTTTTTAAATTTCGGTAAAGTTTATGCACGTATAATCTAGAAATTTAAAATTTTCAATATATATTGTTAACGAATCACGATGCATTGCGCCTGCGTTTTTGGAGAAAACCCCGTAGCAGGAAAAGATAGTGTTTTACTTTGAGTTAGTCCCTTCGCCTTAATTGGACGAAAGTTGAGATGATTGAGTTTGCGCTGCAAATCAGCGGGCGCGCTTACACAAGCCCCGCCTTTCACCCAATTTCATATACACTTCAGGAGCGTTTGGATGTGAGGCAGTTCGTCATCTTTCCTTGCTTGGCAAACCTCGGTTCGATGCGAGGCAGAATCCCTCACCTCCCCCCCCCCCCATTTCGAGTTTTCCGAAGGAGACAAAATGAAAATATGATAGATGAAGGCGAAATCATGTACAGGGCCGGACTTAGGCAGGTGCGAAGGGTGCAGCAGCACCGGGCCGCTAAATTTTAGGGGCCGCAAAACGAATTAAAAATACTTTGTTTACAATGAAGCAAATACGTTGATTGCATTGAGTTACATTTTGACTTCTTATCAAAGCAGTATCTTAAGATTCTGTCCAAGACAGGTGACCCACGACCTGCATTTCATAAGTTCGTGCCCTAGGCAAGTACTATTTTTGGGTGCCTCTTGTACAGTTTTCTTTGAGGCAGAGGCGTTGGGGAGGGTATCGCCTGTAATGCAAAAAGCAACCAAATTTTGGGCATGTGCCCCATTTGCTCAGGGGGCGATGGACAAGAAAGAGCGCTGAATTCTCACTCTAACGACGTACTTATTTTGCCGCACCGCAACCCCCCTGTAGTTTTAAATGCGTGCTTGTCACAGCTGAAAGCGTATTTAGTTGTAACTTTGGGCATTTAATCCGTCGTCTAGCCCTGTCAGCCCTTCCATCGTGATGCACTGTGTACAGATGTTGTAGAGATGGCACCCACATTTTGTAGCAGAATGGGTCCGATGCCTGTGCTAATCTCTGGCACAGGCATCGGAACCTGGGAGGCTGAGTCTTATTTCAGCTCCCTCAAGGATCTTGAAAAATAATTTCGAGGGCCGCAAAGCAGCTGTTTTCGCACCGGGCCGCAAAATGGTTAAGCCCATCCCTGGTTCCCAAGTGATTTTCCGATGTAGCGCACTTTCTTTGAAAAAAGAAAGTAAGGGTCCGAACAGAACCCAATGTAAGGAGAATGCCAAGGTTCATCATGGTGAACTGTACCTAGTTACAGTTCAGCGAGAAGTTCAATGTCCAGCGAGATCCCAAGTTCGTCAAATCTTGATCCGAGATTTATTTTTTGGCTAACTTGTGTGTGGTATACCTTTGAGATATTGTTTGTAGAGTTAACCGCAAGAATTAACGAGAATAGAAAATAAGTTGAATAGTTATTAAAGCTAAATATTCCGTTGAAGGCCGGTATTACACTATAAAAGTTTGATAAAAGTCCTATTATAAAACTTGGAAAATGCAGCCAATAAGGTCAACGGTTGAATTTTCTAGACTAACCAATAACCTTATTGGTTAGATTTTTCAAATTTTATAAAATGGATTTTATCAAACTTTTATAGTGTAATACCGGCCTTAATCCAATTTAAGTGTATGTGTGAATGAATCTTGACTCGAGTTAATTTTTGTGTTTATTATATAAGTGAAAGTCTAAGGTGTATTCATGCATGAAAATACTCCTGAAAGAAGGGTTTTTGTGGCATTAGCAACAATGCTAAGATGTATACCAACTATTAGATCACCGGCCTAATCAATTGAAGATTAGTTTTTCTTTAATATTTTGTATCTCGAATCGTCGTCAATGATCATGATACAACGCGCAGTCAGTGAGTTATGTTGACTCCAATTTTCGTTTAGGGGCCGTTCAAGTATTACGTATGCAAATTTTTAGCCATTTTTGACCCCCTCTCCCATTGTCAGCAAAATTTCGTCAGCACTGTCCCCCACCTCCTAATGCATATTGGTGGGATCAGAAACGTACCCGGGGGGTTATAGGGGGATCGTGTGCCTCCCCCCCCCCCAGACGAAATTTTTATTTTTTTTAAAAATTTCTTAAGAAAATACCTTTATATAGTTATTATAATCTATTTCTGTTAATTTCAATGCTATTTGAAAGCTATGAACTCAAAATTTCTCTTTAAAAAATCCATTGCGACCCACCCTTTAAGCCATATATGGTGAACCCTTGACCAGCGGACCAAATGTGGCCCTGAAGGTTATCTGATGTGCCTTGCCCCCCCCCCCCCAAAGCCGATTTTGTAAAAATGAACTAAGTGGCACAATTTTAGAGCATTTAAGTGGCCCTTGGCACATTTTCAGTTCACTGAAGTAGGCCTCAAAGATAACTTTCACATTCAAAGATCACCTAAGTAACCCGCGACACAGTTACAGAACACTTAAACGATCCGTGGCACATTTAGAGATCTTAAGCGGTCCCCAGTGCGGTTTTACATCACTCAGGTTACTCACGGCACATTCCCAGATTACTTAAGTGATCCGTGGCACAGTTGCAGAGCACTCAAGCGGCCCGGAAACATTTCCAGAGCACTTGAAGGATTCGTGAAACATTTAGAGATCATTGAAGTGGCTCTGTATTGAGGACTCATCAATAGGTAGACTGTTAGTTCAGGTGCCCAATAACTATCGAGAGGTACTTTTTTGTTCTTGGCGCACCGAATAAGATGCCATTAAGAATATTTCATATCTTCATAGAGTGGTTGATGACGTAAGCATCATCGAAACCCACCCACCCCCATCGATGCTGACGTAATACTTGAATGACCCCTTAGATAAGGGTAAGAAACGTTCACCGCCTACATAAATGCCGAGTATTAGCAAGTAGTTTGTAAATGTTTAAAGAGAGACAGACAGAATTTTTATTGTTAGGCCGTGAGCCTATTACAATGGTGGTGGCATTTGAATATATATCATACACTGAAGGGAGAGAGACAATACATCAATTTGAGATTGGGGATTAGGATTGCACTGAGTTACATTCGTAACAAACGTTACAAACAATATATTGAATAAAGCAAGAAAAAAATTCATAAAAATATTTAAAACAAAAACGCATTGAATAGGAAAAAAAAAAAAAAATACACATAAATATATTTTGATGCACTCTTTGATATATGTCTCGGATTCATTTGCATACTCGCTTTCTGTGAGAATAAAATTTTTTAGTCTTTCAGCAGCTACAATGAAATTGAATGATATTGTTTATGAGATAATTTTAAGAGACCATTCAAATCAAAATGACTTATGAGTAGGCTGACCATATTTCCTCGAGAGAAATACGGGACATTGGGATTCCAAATACGGGAAATCGCCAATTATCGCCAAAAACAACGCCAAAACCAAACAAAGTTGCCAAATATTGTTGAAATTACGGTAAAAATCACAATGGCGGGAAATGATGCATCGCTGCAAATTGCAGTGGATTAAAATGTATTCCACGAAAAACAAACGTTCAAGACAAATGTGGGAGATTAATATTCTCATATATAGTTGTAATTATCGTAAAATAATTTATGAGTTGAAAAATAATGTCAATCTTTGACTTCAATAAAGAATAAAAATTCAAGTGGGCTTCGTGTAAAATACGGGAAAAACCGGGACACTTTTGCCAAAAAGTCGGGACGGTCAAAAAAACAGAAAATACTGGGACTGTCCCGGGAAATACGGGACGTATCGTCACCCTACTTATGAGGTTAGACAGATATTTTCGTGTATATGAACGATAGATTGAACAGTTGAAAAAAACATGGTGCCAGGTTTCGAGTTCGTTCAGATTACACACATTGCAGAAATTGTGGGGAGATATTGCAAAAATTTTTCCATGAAAAAAGATTGAATTATGTTTTTTTCTAAGTTGAAAAAGGACTCTTTTCACTGTGGTATCAATTTTTGATGTCATGTAATCCTCAACAAATGTATGCGATTTGAGAAACTTATAATGAGGGTGGTTATTACTATTTTCCATAGCACTCGTGTCAATTTGGAGATTTTGGTCTACAAGTGTTTGCAGAATCTGTGGCAGAAACTTAACAGCTGCGTTGGGATCCTAAGCAAACCAAACAAACCCAAAGCCAGATTTTTCAAGTAACAGTTTGGCGTCTGAAGCCCAGTTAAATTTTGACTCAGTGGACGAGTTGCTATATTGGTGTAAATATGATTTCTTACTAAGTCTAGAGTCCGGCATTTTGAGAATACGTATCCAGAATTTAACAATCAACTTTATAAATGTAATAGATAAAGAGGTAAATCCGAGTTCCAATCGCAATATGTAATTTGGAGTATATTTTGACCAATTAAATAGTTTCTTAATAAAAAAAGAGAAGCATTTGTCGAGTTGTAGAAGGTAATGCATTGACCAAATTGGTGAACCATAGATCAAAACAGAGGTTACCATACCGTTAAATAGTTTAAACCAGCTATAAGGTGAATTAAGTTTGGCTCCCAGAAGAATAGGCCATAATGCATGTATTGCAGATATACCCTTCGCTTGGAAGTGATTTTTTGCCAGATGGTATGTTCCAGAGGAAGAAAAGGGAATTCCGGGGTAAGTATAAGAATTAACGGTATCCAGTTTTTTATTTTGGTAGAAGAATGTATCGCTTTTGGACTTCTTCCCCCCCCTTACGGAAGACTTTTGTTTTGTTCACATTGACCGTTAGTTTATAGTCCTTACAAAATTGCTCTAGAATATCAATTTTTCTTCTTAAATTCATAGGGGAGTCCGCCAGTAACACTGCGTCATCCGCGTACAGCAAGATGTTGAGTTGTGTTCCATCAGGGAAAGACAAGTCTTTTATTTCTGCAGAATTAAAGCGAATTATGAGGTCATTCAAAAACAATGAGAACAAAATGGGACTCAGAATTTCTCCCTGAAGAACACCAGAGTTAATGTTGAACAACTCAGTGTATCCCAATGAGCAGCGCACCCTTGCGGCGGCTTTTTTGTATATGTCAGCGAGCATGGAAACAAATTTTGCACTAAGATTAAACTCTTGGAGAACCGACCAGAGAATTTGATGGTCCACTGAATCAAATGCGCTCTTGAAGTCAATAAAAGCTGAGAACAGCTTTCCTCTCTTCCGTTTTAATTTGTTTTGAATGAAATAGTTCAAAACGAACACTTGATCCATGCAACCATATTCCTTTCTGAAACCTGCTTGTTCCTCAAGGAGAACGTCATATACGTTTAACCAATTATAGAGTCTGGAGTTTAAGATTGATGTAAATATTTTTGTAATTACTGGTATGAGGGAAATTGCTCTAAAATTTTCCGGATTGTTAACATCACCCTTTTTATGTATCGGGGAGATAATTATTTCGATCCAAGATTCGGGTAGATTAGTTGAGGTATAGATTTTATTGAAAGTATCTGTAAGAGGAATCTCCTAAAAACTTAAAAAATTCGGGTTTGGTTTTAAGCAGTCCCAACCTGCGGCTTTCCCACATTTTAGTTTCTGAATAGCGTTTTTTACTTCATGAAAAGTAATATCGGGATCCAAAATTGGGTCAATTGCACGACAGCTATTATTTAATGGAGGTTCCATTCGTGTTGTATTATTATTCGCCTTGAACGCAGTTGTGCCATGTTGATTTCAGAATGGAGGGATTTTTTTTCTCTTGAATTTTTTGATAACCTCCCAGAAGGATTTCGAATCTCTGCTGGAACAAATTTGGTCGTTTAAGTTCTTGAAATATGCCGCTTTTTTTTTTATTGCATAAGTACCTATAAACATTCCGTTGTAGTTTGTATTGCGTAAAATTATGATTATTATAGCACCTGCTCAAAATCCTGGTTGTTTTTCGTAACTCCCTTCTAGCAGTCTGACACTCAACATCGAACCAACCGAGGCGTCCATTCCGTGTATTAAGGCCCCATGATTTCTTGCGGTCTGCATCAGAAATGGAACGATTTCTTCGGGTGCCGATATCTGGATCAGCGGAAAATCGTGAGTCGATATCGTTCACAAATTTAGAGCCATCTTCACTATTCCAAAAGGATTTTAAAAATCCAGGTATTTATATTTGGTTTCGCGAAATAATTAGTATCCATTAAATATAAGGTTGCTCTAATAGGGAAATGATCGGGATAACCTCAAATTCAACTGTTTGACGGTACACATTTGCAGATACAATAATATAATCAACGACACTAGCACCATTTTGATTAAAGAAGGTGAAATTACCTGGGTTGTCTTGGGGAACAGTGCCGTTCAAAATAAATAAATTATTTAACATGCAGAGCTCATTCAGGAGCTTACCTCTATGGTTTAAGATAAGGTCGTTTGATCAGTGATGAATGAGTTCATCATCAAAGAAAGAGGGATTAAGAACATATGGATTACCAATGCGAGCGTTCAGATCACCCATGATAATAATGTTTTCACAATTAAATGTATTTATGAAAATAAACAGTTTGTCGAAATTGGGGTAGGGCGGAAAGTAGCAGGATACAATGTGGAGTTTTCTAAAATCAAAATAATCAGCTGATAAAAAAATGAAAAGATTAGTAATTTTTATAATGTTAATATTTGTTAATTTATTCTGATCGTATCCAAAAATTAGGCCTCCACTGGGTCTACCAATACGTGATCTAGACGCCAGACTTTGGATAATTTTATAATTCTGCATTTGGGTTGGCAATTTAAATTCAGGGTATGCCAGGTCTCTACAAGTGAAAAAAAAAAAAATCGCAATCCGTGAAATCATTCCAGAAATCAGGATATTCATATTTGTTATACAGTCCAAAATATTTCTGGGGATCTTGTTTTTTGATACACTTTTGGGACACTCAATTTTTTCCAAAGTTATAAAGTTTTGATTAGAATTTGATTCATCATTATAATTACAAGGATCTATATTGCAAACAGGCCGGCCATAATTTATAAATTTGAATTCTGTACTTTAACTATGCCTGAACATTCCGGATTACAGATAGAAGTCTCGTTATCTATTATTAGTTTGTCCATGAACATTTTTGCACTCTTACCCTGTGTGACCGCCTTTTTCCTTTCAACGCTCAGCAGACTCCTTCTCTTTCTCACGGCCGGTGAATAATCCTGGGAGACCGATATACCAAGGGATTTCAAATCCTTCCATTTTTGCAGGATTGTATTGCGATCATCAGTGGAGGGTATGCGAGCGATGATCGGAGCCAGTTTTTCACTTGTAGATTTTCCTATCCTGTGTGCCCTGTCGTTGTGCACACGGGACACTCCCACAAGTTCTTGATTTTGAATTTACACACATCCCAGGTTTCAGCGGATTGATCACAGGGAACCCCGAAAAACACCAGATTATCACGACGAGAACGGTTTTCAAGGTCGTCGATTTTATTTTGATCGTGATCCAATCGATGACGAAGTTCTTGTATTTCTGCAGCCATTTTGGCATTTTCAGTACGGAGGTCATCTCTCTCTCTCTCGTTTAGCCACTTCCATGTCCATCAGAATTCTTGACAGCGAGTTTTCAACCGCGACAAATCGGCAAGCTCTCCAGTATTCCGCAGTGCAAAAGTTCTCAGCTCTATAGGTAGATCTCTGTCACTCTGATTCGCATCATCAGAGACAGCAAGAGTAACATCAGGTGATGAATTATGTCTGGGACGTTTTGAAAGATTGTTCGAAGACCGATCAGCAAGGTCAGGAGGTGTTCTGTCAAGTTGACGTTGAGAGCGAAATATTTCTTCAGAATTTTTGTTATTTTTCGCCATTCTGGTCATCAGCTTATGATCGGTAGAGACGGATCAACATTGAGGGCCAGGATTCAAATTAAATATTATAAGTGTTTAAAAGATTGTATAAAAAAAATATATCTTCCGTTTAAAAGCTATTAAAAAAACTTCAGAAATGGCGTTGGAGAGAATAAAATGAGCGTCCTTCTCTCATGAAGGCTAGTGTTGCCACCTGTTTAAAGAGAGAAGGATAATCCTACACACACACGACTACAACATCTCATACCGTGAGCACTCGAACCTACGTATTGATTATTTTCGTTTCTTTTGTTATGATCCGGCGATCACGACAAGCGGTGTGTAGCGGCTTTGAGAAAAACGTCGAATATATCCAAAAGTACAGATAATATGGGATGGCGTGTCTTGTTTACGCTGGAATTGTTCAGAGACAAAATGGCTAAAATAATGGCATTGGGTGTGCCATAAATATCAGGTGTCGTCGCTAATTTATCTGCAGTTGTCTATCAAGTAGGAGTGAAATACGGTGCATGTGAAGTTGTTTAAGAGTCATTTACTCGATTTTCCTTGGAACTCGAGGATGCGGTGGCGATGGTAACGTATAATGACTAGATCCCGGACTATGTGCATTTGCATATTTTGGCCTTTTCGAGCATTAATGCATATAAATGCATAAATAAAATCAAAGAATTTTCAGCATAAGTGCATATTTTGGAAGGTTTTTATTTAATCTTTCAAATAAATATTGTTCAAAATATCGGTTTTTTTCCCCCCGCAGGTGAAATGTAGTGAATTAATACATATTTATAAAATATTTTACGAATATTAACCGTTTTATTGCAAGTCTATATTTCTAGAGATATATCAAAATGTTAAATTTTTTTTTTTAGAAAATAGTGTCGAAATTCTTTTGTTATTGAGCAGCTACAACAAACTAGCAATTAAAAAAATATGTAGAAGTTATTTGCATATGCGGTGTATATATATATGAGGGGATATTTTTTGTAAATGAAATACATACGCACGAAGAAATAGAAAAGATGCATTTTCTGTGCACGTCTGTTTTTTTTTTTTGCATGGTAATTTTTTTCATGCGTACTTCGGAATTTTTGACTTTTCAAGATTTTTAGTGCACATTTTGGTATTTTAAGTGCTTAAGCGCACATTTGGGTAGCTTAAGTGCATTATTTGTATTTAAGTGCTTAAGTGCACATTTTGGTATTTTAAGTGCATTATTTGTATTTAAGTGCTTAAGTGCATATTTTGGTATTTTAAGTGCATAAGTGCTTAAGTGCACATTTTGGTATTTTAAGTGCTTAAGTGCACATTTTGGTAGCTTAAGTGCACATTTTGGTAGCTTAAGTGCATTATTTGTATTTAAGTGCTTAAGTGCATATTTTGGTATTTTAAGTGCATAAGTGCACATTTTGGTATTTTAAGTGCTTAAGTGCACATTTTGGTATTTTAAGTGCATTATTTGCATTTTAAGTTCATATTTTGCCACTTTTTAAGTGCATATAATCCGGTCTGTAATAATGGTATTCTGAAAACCTTTGATGTTGTTTAGTTACACGAATTCTCGAGACCTTTTTTTGATTTCGATACACGCCTGAAAGTACCGATATCTTCTCGGTTTCCAATTGATTGGGTATTTTACGAGCGCTTTCGGTCAGTCATCTTTCATTTCGTGACGTTTTAAATGACCACTGCGATGCACCTCGAATTTTTAAGTGCATCAAAACCATTGGTTTTTTACTTTTTCCGACAAATTATAGCTTCGTACATTCTATGTACATTTGACGCATCATTGTTTTTGGACAAGAATACGTTTCTCAAATCATCTGACGATGCGGGATGCATCCTCAAAAAGTTACGGGTGTTTGAAGTATTTCGTTACGTATCTCAAGAAGTATTCAAAATATATCCACGTTTTTGATGTCCCAGTCATGTGGTTCCAGTTGCTCGACAATTGGCACCATATGAACGGTCACCGCCAGATGTCTCTTTTAAACCACCATTATACCTGAGAGGAACCACAGCAGATGTCATCTATCGATCGATATTCATATTCTATAGGCACAGGGATAAGTACAACAGGTACTTTCCCCATCGGTTCCGTTCATTATTCCGACAAGGTCAAATTGAAAAATTTAATTTTCACCGTATAAGCCAACACCACCTATGGCCCGACGTATGCGAAATGTTTATCCTTTTTTGCAGTTTATCCAATGACTATAGTGGACGGCTTCAGTGACGTCACAAGCTTCGCGCGGAGACTTTCTGCTATAGACGGTGTTGATAAGCCCTACTTTGCGCTTTCTGTCGGGAATTGCATTTCTCGCGGTATAATATGTATTTTGTATCGGCATTTTTCATTGCTATTATTGTGTTGCTCTAATTTTTTTATGGGCATCTTCTTTCAGCTACCTCGTTGAGCATTTTGTCGGTTGTAGCTTCCGTATGTCTGGGGGGGGGGGGAGGGTGGAGAAGAAGTCACCAACAAAGTCTCGGTCATTCCACGTATTTATATGATGTGTTGATTCGGCCTCTTGAACGTAATATAAACGACGTCACCCTTTATTATGCAGTGGAGTTGGCAAGAGGTCCCGTTATGTCCTGTTATTCTGCAACCCTATTCGACTTGTTCATACCGAATGGACGCTTTCCATTGCTAAGCTGCCTATGTGACCACACGTCCCGTATTTCCGTGACAGTCGCGGGATTTTTTTGGTTTTTCAGGCCGTCCTGACTTTTTGGCAAACGTGTTCCGGTTTTTTCCGCGAAGCCTACTTGAATTTTTATTCTTCATTGAAGTCAAAGATTGAAACTATTTTTCAACTCATAAATTATATTATGATAATTACAACTATAGATCATAATATTAATCTTCCATGTTTGTATTGGTGAACGGTTTTTTTTTAGTGGAATTCATTTTAATCCACTGCAATTTTCAGTAACGCTTAATTTCCCGCTATTGTGATTCTCCGAATTTCAGCAATATTTGGCAACGTTGTTCAGTTTTGGCGATAATTGGCGATGTCCCGTATTTCTCTCACGAAAATATGGTCAGCCTACTTATACATGTTTACATTGCCGCTTTACTTTTTTTTTTATATGAAAAGATTGGAGTCACAAAAGGGAATTAAAAACCTTAGTTGCGACTTGTATAAACTGGTACGAAAATGTGACTCAATGAATAATCAATAGAAAAAAAAATCCGAAACCACTAGTTATTTTGAATATGTCAATTCACATAAAATAATTAATTTTCTTTAAAGTTTCTGATTGTGTGAATCGTTATCATTTTATTGTTCCCACCAGTCACTCTCGTCGAGCTACCATTTTTACACCCTTCATTGAAGCTTTTTACGCGTAACAGTTTCGATGAAATATTGCTCTGTTTTATAGTACATGTTTAGGGTGAATCCGACCTGTTTTGTCAAACGAAAGGGGGTGATAGACTAGCCCAAGCGGAACATGAAACACCCCACCAACCCCGGCTGCTGATAATCATCATCACTATCAACGAGTGCTGCAGCACGTGCGTTATTATTATTTTATTTATTTGTGCGCGTTTGTGTGTGTTGGTTGTCCGTAATTTTCTAAGCTACATTTTTTTTTTTTTTTTCAAACCGAGCACAACTCAGGTCTATTGCCATAGGCAATTTACTACCTAGTGAGTTGCGCCGGAAGTGTAAGTGCGTGTACCTAACAGTCTGAGTGCGTATCTAGTGTTGTGTATGATTTTTCAGTGCTGCCATCTATATCTCAGAAGTGAAGTGAGTGATGTGCAGTGACTGAATATTTGTACTGTTTGTAGGACTGTTACTCTCTGTGGCGAGACTTTTTAACGGGGAGATCGGCTCGCATTTGCGCTCCACAGAAAACCAACTTCGGCCGACCACCACTGTGGTGACGGTGGGGCTCGAACCCGGGTCCCCGCGATGCGAGTCCGTCACTATGACCACTCGACCACCACAGCGACAAATTTTTTCTTTAATTCATCCGGATTCTTTTTATTTTCATCAAATATTTGAGAAAAAGGTAGGCTATGCACGCACATGATACTGGCGCGCGGGGAAATTTTCTAAATTATTACGGTTATAAAATGATTTTCCTATTGAAGTTCAATGATGTTATGAATTTCCAAAGCGACTATCAAAAATATCATCATATATTACCATGTTTTTAACATATTTATCTACCGTCTTGAAGTCAAAATCAAGGACAATAACCTTTTATTTACATCATTAATTAGACAATTTGAGTCTAGACAATTGAACGGAACCGTGCAAGTCCATTGCACGGTTCCGTTCGACACATATACGCTCTAACGAAGGAAAATCTCTATCTCCTCTGTAGCTTAGTGGTCAGAGCACTCGTCCGGCAATCGAGGGACCCGGGTTCGACTCCCGGTAGAGGCAGAGATGAGTTTTTTCCTTCCTTAAAAAAATTAACATCTCAAATAATAAATATCTTCACAACATCCAGTCTTCCGTATATCTTGAATTAGACAATTGGTTTCCTTGTTTCACACATGAAAATGAAGTGCCACCAAATTTACACTGTTGTTGGTTGACATCTTTTTTATACTCCGATCAGAAAATGCACTCAAGGATTAGAAAAAATTTATTCGTTGATTAATAAAATTTACTTTGATTTTTTTTATAGTGTACTTAGTGCGCAGAGTATAGTGTGTGTTATGGTGTTTACTGCATTACACTTCTGTGTACTGCGCAGAAAGTAGCAATACTTAATTGATATCACAAAATATCAATGTTATTAAACGAATTAAGAAAGGGAAAATCTGTAGACGTTTAAATATGTATTGACGTCGATATTGAGCGAATTTCAAAATGTCTTGAAAACATCGCGATAGAAAGAGAGAGATTTACCAGTTAAATAATATTCTTATATTGAGATGAGTTTAAGAGATGAGATTAAGGTTAGAATAAAGACATTTCCATGCAAGATTTAAAAAAAAACAAAAAAACGTTGTGTAGAGTGATTTATCTTTGTACCGAGTATAATAATTTATAACGATTTACCACTATGAATAATTTTTTCCAATCAGTATGTGTACAGATAACATTTTAAACTATAATGCTGTTACTAAATTAAGGAACGTTATTCATTATAACGAACAACTTGATAAATTAATAATGAATGAATAATTTGTCTCCGTTGCTCTCACCTTCATCGAAAAATGTACGCGCGAGCGGCCATGTTTATTTCCGTAACGCGAACATAACGAGCGTTCTCCGGTTCTCGTTAGTTAACGTTTCACGTAGCGATGATGATAACGAAAATCGCTAGTAACGATGTGAGAAAAATCAACCTTTAGCGATGGTGATGTAAATCTATCCCACAACGCACCGCAAACCCCAAACACGTTTGAAACGCGGGCATAACGACATGAGCGTAATAGACCACCAGGTCGATAAGATACTCGCCTAAAGTACCAGATGATGTTTAGAGGTGTCGCGAGTTCGATACCCGGTTCGTCCTTGCCAGAAAGCTTTCCTGACACAGGAATACAACAAAAACGGCGACTTGACCGCAGCAAAAAATTGCTCTACCGCAGGGAGTCCCCCATCGAGGGGTTAGAGCACCAACCTCTTGATGAGTATAAAAAAAACAAGCCTGCCGTTTGGAATCGGCAATAAATTGTAGGTCCCGGTCTAAAATTAGCCCTCATGTGCAGAAAATGACCGAGGTGCGACAAAAATGATCTAAAAAAACCTGCATTTGTGAAGTTTTTCAGAGATCTACATGCAAATTAAGCACACGTTTGGAAAGAGCCAAAAAAATCCTGTAGCGATGACATCGTTTTCATCGAAATATCAGGAATTATTGGTGAGCTGCAAGTGCTGACGGATTGGCAAAATTCAAAATTAAATTGTCGACAAAATATTTCATCGCCAATAACGCACATACCCTTCTAGCTACAATTGGTCAAATTTACCAAAAACTTGTCCATTATACCAGCTTTCAAAAAACTAAATTGGTATTCTGGTTCAGGAGAAATTTAGCCCTTTGTTCGTAATACGGCGAAGTAATTTTTGTAGGTTTTGGCGACAATTCGATTTTTCACTTCACCAATCTCTGTAATTGAAGCTCACCACTAAATACAGATACCCTGTTGTGGGGAGGTTAGGCCACCCCCTTAGAGAGTTGAAGGGATCGTATAGTACAAATACAAAATACACAATTAAATCATTTCGAAACGAGTCGAGAGATACACTAGCTTTTAAGTAATTATCAAATTATATTTAAGATACATATAATATTCATACATTTGTACTGAGTTCAGACAGCAACTATTATAACTTCTTAGCGCGATCTCGATTAACGTTAAAAACTTACTTCAGATTTCATATACATCGTCCAGAAGTGCCGAGTCCAAGCGAAACTTTCGAACTTAGTTGAAGGGGGAAAAAAATATTATATTTTACTTACTAAAAATAAAAATTTAAAGTAATTTTCCAACAAAATTTCAGTTTAGAGAGATATAGATGGCTTCTTTCTCAGCCAGAGATATCAAGGAAACAGTTATTTTCCGGATATTATGCTGAGGTGAGCTCGGAAAGAAAAGTCATCACGTCTCCGCCGGGACTCGAACCCAGGCCTCTTGCATACCGGGCAAGCATGCTACCATCTACACCACTGGAGACACATGAATCTGCCTTCCTAATTTCACGCACTGTGTCGTGAGGCGCTGAAGTAGAAGCATTAGTAGCCTCTCTTAACTACTCTCTTTCATGTGTCTCCAGTGGTGTAGATGGTAGCATGCTTGCCCGGTATGCAAGAGGGCCTGGGTTCGAGTCCCGGCGGAGACGTGATGACTTTTCTTTCCGAGCTCACCTCAGCATAATATCCGGAAAATAACTGTTTCCTTAAAATTTCAGTTGTTGATATTCTGTTTCAAAAATTTTAAGCTAATGAAATCTCAACCTTTTGCTTCATTTCACGAACTGAAGTTTCTCTTATTTTGAATCAATTTTCATTCAATTTCATTGATTTCATGGTATTTTATCATGCACGCAAGCTGTTTTTAATGCATTTTTGTAAAATGTACAAAATATTGAGTATCCGAGGTATGTAAAACTTTGTACTAACATAGGATAGCACATACAAACAAGAACATGTGTAAAACACTTGAAATAAATCATAGGTCAAATAGTATTTTTGATAATATTTCTATTAGAGTATGGTTTTCATCATGTTAAGGTATCTTGACTCCCCTAACTCCACTTTTGAAGAGATTCTACTCCAACTCAGGTAATACTTATAGTATTCCATATTATCCGACACACCATCTAACCGGAGAGAATCGCAAGCTATAAATTAGCACAGCGCAATAAAATGAAACACTTGTGATATACATTGTGCTTAGTTTAAAATTAATGGGCACTTTTCTAAACTTGCCTGAGTAAATTTGATGTAGAAAAACAAATGTTCTCCTATAGCAGCCACGGCGATACTGACAATATAGCATTATGGGGTCATTTTCAAGTACTTTACGAGCTCTAAGGAAAGAGGATTCGTTGGCTTTGTAGTCTAGTGCGCTCGCCCAGCAAGTGAGGGGACGTGGGTTCGATTACCCGCAAGGCCAGTTGAGTTTTCATTGCATCAGCCAGCTGTCGAAACCTTCGTAGTAATACTGGAGTGACACCATCTTCGGATATTCCATAATACCGGTATGTACAAATTTTGACCCATATCTAATTATTGGTTACAGCCCCAAAATGCTTCACCTTATGTTGTGGTCACTCACGCAAGAGTGTATTTTTAATACAAGATGCTATATTCCTAATTGGATGTGATTATTTTGTATATACGTTGCTCTGCCATTAAACTAACTGCAGTAAAATCCCTATACAAGGACCACTTCCCCGCGTTTTGATAGGATTTTTCCTGGTCCAAGTGTATCTCGAGAAGGGAGCTTTTTATTACAATTGGCCCTTCTGATAGTTTTTGCTGTATTTCAATAAAAATCGTCCGTACCTTAATGTCCTTTTTTCTCTCGTCTTCATTAGTCCATTCAGAACGAGGCTAAAGATATTTGAACGTCTACTGATCGGTTCGACGATCCTGTTCTTCTTCGTGATGCTGCTGTTGTACGTTAACAAAAGTAAGAATTTTTTTTTTTTTTTTGTAGCGCTTCGATTGGCGAAATGCCGCGCAGCTCTTTGTTATATTATACAAAATTACACACAAACCATAAAAACTTATGCACAGCCTTTCAGGTTTCGAGTACCGCTGAAAATATGTAGGAGACTTACGCGAGTCTAAAGATCAGCATCTCCAGAAATGATCCTAATAGCCTCGGCGAGCCATTCATATAAAGATGATCAACTAGTACGTCACTTTTTGCAATATCTAGTAGTAAGGAGCGAGTTGGACAATTTTTCAGCAATACATCTGCTTTTACAGGAATATCGCGCTTCTATTATCACCGAGTAGAATAGCTTTTAAGGTATCACTCTTGTTGAGGGCATTGTGTCTAAGGGCTTTCTATCCGTGTCGCTGTCTGGAGTGTCTGTTGTTGTTCTAATCACGAGGTCTATATTGTTTTATTGTTTTCTAGAAAGTCAGGAAGATGAGTTTTCTCATGATTTGAGTGATACATGAATCCCATTCTATGGTTTTATTTTCCAGCAACTGCGAATCGATCTTTTTCATGACTGTTGTTATAGATACACTAGCTAAAATACCCGGCGTTGCCCGGGTTACTTCAATGAGGCTTTTTGGATCAGGCATGTCCCTCTTTCTTTCAGGGACATGCAAACCGTGTCTAAATTAACCAATATGGCGACTTATGAAATAAACAAATTTAGATTTAAAGAAACATAGAAATGAATATTTTTTTTCTTTTTTAATGGGCGCTACGTATTTCGATCCCCCCCCCCCGAACCTCAAGTTATCCATCTCTGCCTGTTTCAGCTTCCAAAAATGCTTTGTTTAAAGCTGTGGAACTTCTTCGATGCACTTTATGGGCCCATAATTAATTCTAAAACAACCTAAACTATATGAATTGATGCAGTTGAATATCAAAACATTAATTTTCATGTTTGAGAAGATATAAATAAAAAGTTTAAATCAATGTTATTACATGGATGTCCAACTCAAAAGTAGGTCCGGCTATTTGTTTTATATTTAATTTTCTGGGCTTCGTATCTCTAAGCGAACTCAATATTTCAGAAATCGAGAATTCAATACAATTTTTTAAATTATTGATGTGGCGGAAAACCCCCACTAAAAATTTCTGCATTTCTACAGTAAAATCGGAAATTTTAACACTGATTTCTATGAGAATCACCCTTTTCCTGACCCTCAAAGCGATGCTGATGATGATTATGACGTCATTCAAAAAGCCTCATTACTGAGAGTATTGAAAATGTGGCAAAGACATATACTAACAGGATTAAAGAAGTGACAAACCGTTGTAAAGCCATATGCACGTCTGAAACGCATTGCTAGGGGACCATAACCTCGCCCAGCGCGACCCAACCTGATTGGGTAAAAGGCTTATATCCCGATAGGGACAGAGCCTGGGTCGTGTCTGGTTTGCAGGGGACCATAACCAAAGTAAACGTTCGGAAAGTGATTGTTGAGGCTCAAACCCATTGTTTCCCGATAGTTTTTGGCAATTTGAGGCATTTGCCCTGCTCTGACGAAATTTTAAAGTAGCCTATCGTTCAAGTCGGGTTTCTTTTGGTATATATACAAAATTTGGTGACGATCGATCTAAAATTGTAGATTTGTATAGAGAACACACACACACACACACACAAAATCAATTTTACATATATCGATTTTCTAGCAACTGCGAATCGATCTTTTTCACGACTATTGTTATAGGTACATTATGAGTCGTGTAACTATTGTAGCAGATTTGTTTTTAAAGCAGTAGGTCTGATGGGGAAGGGGAGTTCCTGGAGGTATTTTAGAGAGCATTCTTAGCAGTCGTGTCGTGCTAATAATGTTCCTGTGACGTAAAGTAACATAGATATGACCGCATTATTGAGTTTTTTTTCTTTTCGTCGTCATGGAGCTCGTTCTCATACAATGGTTTTGTCCGTACGGAATATTTCGAACGGTGTTAACTGTTAACCTCCTTCATTAAATAGATTGTTAGGTAAATCCAACTGCAATGTTAATTTTACGAATGTCATTTTGATAACTTGGTAGCATATTTTGAATAGTGAAAATTTTTGTAGAAGAATATTCAATAATAAATTGGCAGAATACTCGCCAAACGCATTTTTAGTTCGCTCATCCCATGGTGTGAAAATCTTCCTTCGATTCCTCATAAGCTTCTCCCAATGCCATTCTTGTAGCACTTTTATCTCTAGAGATTTATCCCATCATGCCGGTGCAGCTTCAATTAGCGAAATCATTGAAATATACATCGATATTTAAGTCCATAATTCATGACCTCCACGTGCAATTTTAAAGCTTCGCCACGAAATGAAAAAGGATAGTACAGCGGATTTCAGGTGTTAATATGGAATCTGAGTCATCGATAGTTTTTTGTTGCCATGATCAGGTTGATTATCAATCTTACCGTGAAAGAAGTGTATTGTATTTTTTCAGCACAAAACCCGCTCACTATAACGCCTTGCGATTGTCTTCTCTCCGATGCCATTCCGTGAGTCTTCTATCCAGACACTCTCCGCCATCAATCTCGCATTTTTAAATTCGTCAAAGCCATTGGTTTTTATGACAAATTATAGTTTCTTACAATCTACGTCATTGTTTTCGTTTAACGCATCGTAATTTTTATCATACGTACTATATATGTCTTGCTTCTTGTTACACTTCCGCGATATAAATATGAATGAATTCTTAAGTTTTAAATATGCTTTATCTTATCATTACGAAACAATCAGCTTAAGATCTATCGCGCGTGCTTCATGGGCGGAGATACGGGGAGGCGTGGGGGGGCATTGCTCCCCCAGCGTCAAAGGTGGAGTCGACTGATCTAATGTATATATGCATATATGAATTGTCATCATCTTGCCCCCCTCCCAGACTTCCAAGTCTATCTCCGCCTATGGCGTGCTTTGAGCGCCATTCAGGCTAAGCGGAAATTGAGTCGCGTGCAGCGTTCGCGAATGGGCGGTACCCGAGTGCGATGACGTCAACACGCCCTACGCGTAGCGAGGGCATGCGCATATTTGAACGCGTTCCCAGTGCACGAGCGTTTTCGAAAGGAAACGATTTCGGGGGACTGGAACCTTGTCATTTGGGAGGCTCCTGGATTATTGATCATTAAAGTTGACATAACATGAATTAAAAATGAAATACGGGAATGCGCTGAAAATATGCATTAAAATGCAGTATATAAAAACGTGAACACAAAGAAATAAGAAATTAGGAATGATGACGATTCTCAGAATTAGTGAATAATTAAAAAACTATTGAGGATTCCTTAAAAAAACTAAAGGTACATAAATTAATGAAAACTTTACATTAATTAATCGAAGATGAAAATTAAGATAAATTTAGGAGGGATAAAAATTTTAATGAAAATTCAGGGCTTACGAAAAGTAATGAAAATATATAAAATTCAAAATTTATAATGAATCACACAATAAACTTAATTATTAGATTATTATATAATTAACAGAAATTGGAATGAATTAATATTCCGAAATTAATTTCCGAAATTAATCCCATACTCAATGAAAATTTGGAACTTGTGAAAAGTTAAAACAAATGAAACGATTGATCACAATTTAAAATTAATAAATTCCAAAACTGCTGGAAATTCATATTCAATGGAAAAATAGATTAATGAAACACCAGAATTAGTGAAATTAATAACTAAATTTCAGATTTAATGAAAAATTATTCCTCTATCGATCGATTAAATATAATTAATGAATATTCGGAATTAAAGCCGAATTCGGAAATTTAATGGAAAATATTTCGTAGGCTATTAAAAAAACAAAAGTGGATTCTTTTTCTCTAAAAATTAATGAAAATTTTTTAAATTTGGAATCACAAAATTAGTGAAAATTCCGTTTATCAATGAAAATCCCGAAATTAATGAATCCCATAATGAATTAAAATGTAGAGCTAATGAAAAGTCAAAACCTTGGAAAGAACAATAATATTTAATAAAAACTCAGAAAGAAAGAAAATAATTCAGGAATTAATTAAAGAAATAATTGATAATATATGTAAATAACGTTGATATTAAACAACATTTTTCATAGGAGAATACGATCTCTATCAAAATGACGCGGTTTAATTTTTAGAAAACCCCTACGGAATACGAAGAATCGTGCGCGCGGGACACGAAAATCTGCGGCTCAACAGCAGCGCCAACGAGTGCACGCGCTCAGCGTAGTGTCACCTCGTGTCTCAATTTGCGCTGTCTTTCTGATTTCCGTTGGCTGCAAAACAGAGTGCTGCCCTGTTTCATGTACGCGGCACAATTTGCGCTTTGCCTCAGAGTTTCCTTTCAGAAATATAGCAAGAATGTCCTCAGAGAACAAAGTGGCAACTGGGAATGCAACCTTTTTTTTAACAAGAATTCACACACATACAGTGATATAATAGATATAATACATAGTAGATAGTGATATAGTACACAGTGACTATGAGCTAGCAAAAAAAATCACTACACAAAAATTGTCGTTGATATACCCGTAGAATGTCAAAAAAATTATCCGTTGCCATAAAATATGACCGATAGCTTGAAAATGCTCAAAATATGACGTCATAACAATCCAAGCGAGCCCTAGTGATTAGATACCGCGCGAATGGTGTTACGTTCCGATTTCCTTCTAATTGAAGAGTGTCCACTTCTTTGTTCTCCGATGATATTCTTGCTATATTTCTGAAAGGAAACTCTGAATAGCACTCAAAGCACGCACGATAGATCTTAAGCTGATTGCTTTGTAATGATAAGATTGCTGTTTACAGTATTATTTTAGTTTTTTGCCAAAGAAAAGTGTGTTTATTCTTCCTAGTGTTAGGTATGCCTGTTGGAGTTTGGATATGGCATCTGCTCGGGTGAAGTCTTTTCCTTTTTGTTCTGCGCAAATTGCTTTTGTCCATAAACGCTGATTCCAAGTTCGGAGTCGGGGGCAAAGGGAAAGTTCTTTTGAGATTCTTCCTTATGTTGTACTAGCTGTTACCAGCGGCTTTACTCGCGTGGATCTGAAAATTCTTCCTTAAGACCCCCCTTTAAGGGTTTAATTTTGATAAATCTCTTCTTAGTGAGTCTCTACATAATGGGCCTAAATTAAAACTACCGGCTAAATTTCACGTTTATAGCTTCAGCAGTGATGAATCAGTCAGTCGGGACATACTATTTTATATGTATAGATTGTTTGTGCGTGTTTTTTTATTCCATTCCTCACACATGACACCGTGTATGGTACTGTTTATTTCAGAGAACTTCAACGATTGGCCAAGTGGCGGAGCACCGGCTCCATCGAATGTCTTCGGAAAAGGAGGTCAGAAAGCAGCCTATTATGACACGCTACGTTTATAGCGACTAATGTCGAAATTTCCAAGTGAAAACTTGTTAATGGAGTCTCTCTTTTTTTTAATTTCAGTCAACAGATGTTTCCTCCCGTGGAAACGGCATCGCTTTCTGTTTTTCTTGGAGACGTCGCGTTCGAAAGCTCTGACCGTTCGCCAAAAATGTGCAGTGGAATCGGCTGCACTATGGAACCCGAACAACACCGTCGTGGTGCTGAAACTCAGGACGGATTTTGAGACAGTAGGCAATGGCAGCGAAATCAAAGAACTGGAGGTGGGGAATTTGAAGAATCTGAGGAACGTCGAAGTACGAGTGTTTGATATTAAGGATCTGGTATTGAATACACCTATTGATACTTGGTTCCGAATCGGTTCTTGGAAAAAAAGCAACTTCAAAGTAAGTTGATTGACTGAAATCACACCCCCATCTTTAATTAATTCATACAGAAGTTCGACTCGAAAGAGGGCATCAACAAGTACACACGTACTTTAGGATACATGATCAAGTCCGAAAATGAGGGCTGTTGGTACGTCTGTCAAATCTGGACATTTTTTGTATGCTAACCCGAGAATAATGGTTTCCTTTAATGGAGTTGATACCTTTAACATGATTAAAACCATACTCTAATACAAATACAACGCCACAACAGGCAAAATGCCCAACGAGGTGGCTGAGAAAAAGATGCCCATAAAAATATGGATGTCATATATTTCAAAAATAAAGCAACCCAATTAAAAATGTATTTATAAACAATATATACACATGATAAAATATTATACAATACCCATAAAGAATACTTATGGTTGTCTTAATCTAAGTATGGACAGAGCTTCTCGATTTACCCGAACATGTTTATCGTATTTCTTTTTAAACGTGTCAATTGTGTTACAATTTACTACCTCCGCGGGTAAGCTATTCCATTTATTAACAACCCTATTCGAGAAAAATTCCCTGAAACACCATAGCCTTGCATTGTCCCTCACCAATCGATACTGGTGTCCCCTTGTAAAAGCAGTCGATTGGCGGTGTACGAATAAGTCACGGTCAATCCTATCCATCCCATTGAAAATTTTTAACACTTCGATCATATCTCCTCGACACCTGCGTTCATCCAATGTAAACATATTCAAAAAATGAAGTCTCTCTTCATAACTCAAGCCCCGTGTGCCAATAAGGAGACGCGTAGCTCTTCCCTGCACCCCTTCAACCAAGTCCATGTCCCTCTGTAGGTATGGTCTCCAAAACCTTACAGCATACTCCAGTCAAGGACGAACTAAGCCTCGAAAATTTGGAAGAATGACTTCAGGAGAACGCGAAGAGACCTTTTTGAAAATGAGACCAAGCATTCTATTCGATTTTTTTGACCACCGCTGAACAATGTTCAGAAAACCCAAGCCGCTCGTCAATGAGAATTCCTAAATCGATGACCCTAATTGCATCCGGGATAGTGAAACCATTCAACTCGTAAAAGAACTGTGGGTTGTTCGAACCAAAATGAGCGACTATGCACTTATCAACGGATAGATATCTCCTGGTGCTTTGCTTGCACATACATTTCTTAGAAGATTTAGGACCTCCACGTCTTCTACTTGAATATCGTTGAGGGTTTTATTACCCCATGCAACATCCCCGTAAATCGAGTATCATTATCTTCATTAAAAACCGACGCGAAAAAGTCATTGAAAGCACTACACATGCCTACATTGCTCTCTAACCTAGAGCCTCCTATCGAGAGGGGGCCAACTGTTCCCTTACATCCATTATTGACGCATCGAAAAAATGATTTTGGGTCAGATTGGGCCAATGTTATCTGCCAACCTATATTCAACTTCCTTTTTACTCTATCCCTTATCGATCTCTTCTACAATCTTCTTTTATCAGTAAACAATGATAGGTCACCTCGTCCACTTTTATACTCTCTGAATGCTCTTTTCTTTTCAAGATAAAGACTACGCACGCTATCCGTGAACCATAGAGGGTGCGATGTACAAATACGCTTTTTTCGAACAAAGGGTATGACAGCTTCGTACTAAATTCTTCCGATTGACTTACCACCCCTACTATAATTTCTAGAAATATTTGGATACGATATTGGAGATTAAAATTTCTAATTGTAGCACTATATTTTAGAGTGGTATAAGAAGTCCACGGAAACTAAAATTTGAATCTAGAACTTGAATAGGGAAACCTCCCCCCCACGTCCTCGTGGCACTTTGCCAGCCAACGGGGAAGGTGGCGCAAAAGTCGGAAACCACAATTCGCCCGACGAAACATGATGGACCAAGAAGAGTTAGGAGCTGCGGCCTTTATACAAGGACCGACGATGAAAGCAAGCAGACGAGCAAAAAGACTGGAGGAAATAGGAAAGATGGGACATTTGTCCAAAATAAAGAAGGATGAACTATAGTTGAAGACAAAGGAACTTATAGAGAAGCTTAAAAAAGTTGCAAGAGCACATGATGAATCCAGTAAAGAATTAATAGAGCTTAGGAAAGTAAGAACACACTTAGTTGAACAGAACAAAGAATTAATGAAAAGAACCAGTGGATCATGGGCAGACAGAACTGATCAGGAAAGTGATATTAGTAAGCGGTTAGAACAGAGTGTGGTTTTAGAAGAGGAAAAATTAAAATTACAAGGGGAAATTTCTGATTTGAAAAATCAATTGGATGGTAAGAAGAGAGAAATTGAGGAAGAAAAATCAGAGTTGGAAATGACAAGAGCAGAAAATCTGCACATTAGACCAGATTATGTGAGTAATGAGACAGTTGAAGAAATGCAAGATTTGCACGAGCTTAAAGCAGTTCATGTAGAAAAGATTGAAAAATTAAAAAGACAGTCTATCGGTTCTATGACTCAAACAAGAGATAAAGAGCGTTTAAAGAAAGAAATTGAGGAAAATTTGAAACTGAGAAAGCAATTGCTTAATAAAAATAGAGATCTGCAGCGAGTAAGAAGTAGTGAAGACAGAGTAAAAGATGTAGAAGAGGCTTTGAGCATATACTTAGAAGAAATTGAGGCCAGGAGAGGAATGACATAAGTTACAAGATGTTCTCAATAAGTCAATACGAGAAGAAGTGGAAGAATTAACTAAAGATGGTATAGAACAAGAGTTAGATCTAATTAGGCTAACACAGCTGTATGGGATGTTAAATAGGAATTTAGCCGAAATTGGGATGTTGGACATTGGTAAACAGGTGGAAAAATTAAAGGGGTCAATAAAAGTAAGATCAAAGGATCATTGGGTAACGAAGGCAGGCGCAGTCATAATCGAAACGCAAAGCCGTGAGGAAACTAGAAAAATTTGAGAGTACAGAGTTGAAGAATAAATATGAAATTGAAAAGATAAAAGGCAGAGAACCGAAGATCATAATTTCTGCGGTTGGATAAAGTGGTGTTGGAACAAGGCTTATTAATAGTGATAAAAGAAAATTTGGGACCTGATAAAGATAGGATAAAAATTGTCTTAAATTATCAAACAGCTAAAGGAGTCATTTGGATTGCTCAGGTTGGACCAAAAGAATTTGAGAAACTAATACGGGATGGAGCTGTTTACTGCGGATGGCAAAAATATAGACTAGCAGAATACTTGAGACCCTCACAATGTTTTAGGTGTTGGAGGTTGGCCATATAGCTGAAAGGTGTGAAAATTGTGCGATGCATTACCACAAAAAAGTAACTTGTAAAGAAAAAGACAGTGTGTGAATTGTACTGAGCACAATAAAAACAGAAGAGAAAAAATTGATACAAATCATTCATGTTCCGGAACGGGCTGTAGATTGTATAAAAGAGAGGCTGAAAAATTAATAGTTATAAATTTTGCTTTAATGCAATTATAATAGACTTGCCCACAAAATAGGGTGGTTTTTTTTTTGTAAAAAGTTGTAACTAAATTTTTAATTTGTTAACCAAGTATTGTTAATCCGCTATGTAAATATTTGTAAAGCGGGTGATTTTAATAAAGCAAACATTTTTTCCGTCAGGAGGTGGAGTGGGAGGAAAAATAGTTCTTGAATTAATTTATACACTGGAGCACCCCAGCCCAATTCCTTTGGTGCTGGGCTGGATCACGTTTGCGGTGCCCGATAATCAGAATAAGGCGTATATCCTAGCGGATGGGTCGCGGTAAATTTTAAGCTTACCACCCCTACTGATTCCAACCGGTCTTTGAAAACTTCCGCTAACCTTCCTCTCAAAACATCAAAGTTAGTTCTTCGAAAACAAGGAACCAGTCTTTTGTTATCAACCTTACCCGAGGAAGAGTTAGTGAAATCTGACTATACGATGATCACTGGAAGAAAACTCTTCCCCCACCGAAACATGTTCAACAAGATCCTCAGAACTAGTAAGCACAAAATCCAAAATAGCAGTACCCCTAGCGGCTTCTGGCACATGCTGCTACAAAAAATTTTCGAGCACCAACTTAAGAAAGTCTCTTTCATACTGATCTCTAGATGAAATGTTCTCCCAATCAAAACCTGGGTAATTGAAATCCCCTAGATGAGAACCCTCTTACGCTTACACATGTAGGAAATTTCATCATGCAATTTGGCGATGTAGTTTGGATCCCTATTCAGTGGATTGTAACAAACCCCAACAATTTGTTTATGACGTTTTTGGTTCTCACGCTCAACCCATATAGTTTCAATATCACTTCTCTGCACGTTACACTCGCTAGCCTTCAAACATGATTTCACGTATATCAACACTCCACCCCCTCTCTCCTATCAGATCTATTTCTCAAAAAAGTATCGTATCCTGAGATGTGTAAGAAAGATTCATCCCCATCGTTCGACCAAGATTCTGTAATGGCTATAAGAGATCCAGACCCTCCACAGCTATCTCAGTTTCTAAAAAATCTTTCTTATTACTCAAGCTCCTGGCATTTATTAGCACACATTTTAATTTGCCCGGTGATTTAGTGTCAATCGAGAAGCCATCCAAGTCAGTACTGTTGTGATTATCATTAACTAATCCGCATTCCCGACTACGTGGTCTGGGAGTAAAAAAACCTGACCTAAGACTATCGTAAACCTCCCAGACCCCCCTCTTATTTAGATGGATCCAATCCGAACGAAGCCGCCTATCGGTAAATGTGGGAAGCTTCAAGAACGTGACCCCAAGTGAAGAGCAAATGTTCTTCAGGCCTATATTGTGACAATAGAAATATTATTAAAAATACTATTTAACCTATGATTTAGTTCAAATGTTTTACACATGTTCTTGATTGTATGTGCTATCCTATGTCAGTATAAACTTTTACATACTCAATATTTTGTGCATTAAAAACAGCTTGCGTGCGTGATAAAATACCATGAAATTAACGTAATTGAATAAAAATCGATTCAAAATAAAAGAAACTGTTCTGTTCATGAAATAAGCAAAAGGATGAGATTTCATTGGCTTAATCCTATTTAAATTTAAAACTTTAATTTTGGCCCAAAGTAATATTCGCCTGCTGAGGCAACAGAATATCAACAACTGGAATTGCGTCAGGAGAATGACTTCATATTTTTTTCACTTACTAAATAAATTTTATCTTTTTTTTTCCTGTAGTTTTACTGTATTGCTTATTGAGATGTACTGCAAATGGTGGTGCATTACTGATTGTAGTGCATCGCGTGCTGTATTGCTTAGTTTAATGAGTGCTTATTGCATATTGCGGCGTATTGCAAATAGTGGTGCATTCCATACTGTAGTGCGTCGCGTGCTGTATTGCTTATTGCAACGCAGTGCTTATTGCGTATTGTGGTGCATTGCGTATTATTGTGTTTTGTTCAATGCGATGCATTGCGTACTATGGTGCATTACATATTGTGCTGTATTGCTTATCGCAATGCAATGCTTACGGTTTACTGTGGTACATATTATGTTACTTTGCCTATTGCGATGCATTCCTTATCATGGTACACTACTTATCTCGCAGTATTGCTGATGTTGGTGCATTGCGTATAGTGGTTGAGTATTGTGCTTTACTGCCGATAGTGGTGCTTTGCGTGTTGTGATACACCTATATAGTGAATCACTACTTAATTTGCTGTATTGCTGATATAGTGGTGCATTACTTATTGCGCTGTATTGCTTATCGTGGTGTATTGCGTTGCATCGAGTATTCTGTTGTATTTATGATGGCAGTGCATTGCTGATCGAAATCAGAATGAGAAAATAACTATTTCGCAGGCATTTGCAGTGCCTGAGGAATATTTTGCGTTATAATTAAAGATGATGTGACGAGTAGTTAGCTCCATAGGTGTCGGGGAGCTTTGCCCCCCCCCCCCAGTATCATTATAAATCTTTTAGACGTGATAATGAACTTTGGTTTGTTAAGGTACTGTGTTACACTTTCCTATAATGAACTAAATATTCATCAATGAAAATATAATGTCATTAATGAAATGCAACAGAAATAATTAAATACGAAGGAAAAAACATTGTGCGTTATAAGAGTATAAATTACTATGTACATCTATAATTAATAAAATTTAACTGTATGGTATACTTCAAACGATCTACAACGCATAGCCCGACACTTTAGATTCAAATCCCTGCGATTTCGCTTCCTTTTTACGTCAAATTTGTTTGCTCGCACCGCATATTTTTGAACAGGATTTTTTCTTTTTGAGAAGTGGTGCCTTGCAAATATGATGTGTAAAATGTCTCGCCCCAATGTTTTAAAATTTGCCGACGATTGGAGTCCTACGCTGCCATTGGAGATTGCACTTCCTCCCGCTTCGATTAGTCTTTGGACCAAACGCAACTGGAAATCGACGTGACTCGTAACACCACTACTTTTATAACAAAACAAACGCGTTCCAAACCACTTAAGAAAATAACGGAATAATTTTTAGTAATATTTTCTTTGTGGCAGTTTGATAGTACGATTAAACACTGATCCGACGAATTCCCACCGCCCATTGTGGAATTGCAATCCACTACGGCAATGGGTTTCTTGCATGTTATCCCACGCGTTTTGATATCCAGAAGATCCGTATTATGGACTGTGCTAAGCATGCAAAGTGGTTTCTTGTCTTGCCATTTGACAGTTGGCATTTTTCTTTTTTGGAATGCTAAAAGTTGGTCTTTAGTGCCAGATGAAGCCCGTTTCTCTTCTTTTTCATTGAACCATATACATCTGGCCTCTCTTTTATCAGTAACTCTGCCAACTCAGGAGACGTATAAAAATTGTCTGTTATGATCCTGTATCCTTTTCAGGTAGCTCACTTAAGCGACGCCATGCGCTACGTGGTTTTATGGAAATGCGGCGGGATTTACATGGACTTGGACGTAGTAGTTCTGCGATCCCTTGAACGCTTGAAGAACACGGTGGTCGCCGAACACCCCGACAGTATTGGCAACTCATTCATGGTCTTCGAAAAAGGTCACGAACTGCTGTTTAGAGGTTTGGACGAATGGACTAGGAAGTACAACCCGAATCAGTTCGCATCGAACGGCCCTCCGCTCTTGAGCGACAACATTCGTAAGTACTGCGGGTTGAAAAACTTCGCCAACGTGCCTGCGATTACTTGCGATTTGAACATTCTCCATCCGGATGCAGCTTTCCCATATTCCTATCATATATGGCAGAAGTTCTTCGAGGTGCACGACGAAATCAAGAACATCACTTCGCATTTCGGTTCGTCATATCTCTTACACTTCTGGAACCGGATGAGTTCCGCCAAGAAACTATGGGTTGGAAACGGCACTTTATACGAGAGGATCATGAAAGAGAACTGTCCGTTTTCCTACGCCGAAGCGAAACGGATCGGTTATATGTGATGTGTTGTTTGCTGTTCCGTTTCACGTTCATTTTTGTTACCATCAGAATAAATATGCTTGAATTCGTTGACGCTGTGAGTGTTTAATTATTCTTTTGGAAATTGAATCAACAAGTACGGATGATCAAACTGAAATACCTGTTTGAATCAATACTCCAGTAACATATGGTATAGTAACTAGTTTGATTTACAAACAAGCAAGCTGGAAAAAATTAGACTAAGTCTGAAGGAACAATAGAGAAATTAGACTAAGTCTACGGCCGCACATGACGATTTTTCTTCTAAATTCTTTCCTCCAAAAACGACTCCTCTTGTCTAGCTGATAGATCGGCAGGTCTTTTCCAACTTTGAGACGGTTTACGTGAGCGAAACCGATTGAAACATTTCAGAGGTGTTTTGCGATATAATCTCTGATACGCAATTAACATACTCACTGACCTCTAAAAACATCAGTTAATGCACTACGTCGCTCGGGGACGTCGGAAGTGTTTAGACCTGTGGGTGCTCGACTCATGGCGTCCATATTCGCATCCACTCGGTAAAGACCACTCGGACGCAGCAAATACAAAGGCGAACTTTCCGGACGACCAGACACGTAAACATCACCCGTCCACGACTCATTTTTGTGAATTCTGACCACGAGGCCCTAATTTAATTGGTCGAATGATTGTCTTAAAACGTGTCAATTTTTGTATATATAAATATAATAGTTTATACAAGGATGACGTCACTCTCCACTACCATACGAAGGTTTTTTACAACTGGCTGTTGCGAAGATATATTTTGGAAAGAGAAAATTCAACTGCCCCTGCGGGGAATCGAACCCAAGTCCTTTCACTTTCCGGGTGAACACCCTAGACCACAGAGGCACCGAATCTCTCAATCTTTCCTTGGAGCTCGTGTGGAAAGAGAGCAAATTATCTTCGCAACAGCCAGTTGTTAAAACCTTCGCATGGTAGCGGAGAGTGACGTCATCCTTGTATAAGTCGCCATCTGGTGGCAGCGTCAGCAGTTGTGAGCTTGGCCTGAGTCTGGTCCGGCCGTCCATGTACGGTCCCTTTCAGTGTAAACGAGCTCCAAGAAAAGATTGAGAGATTCGGTGCCTCTGTAGTCTAGGGCGTTCACCCGGAAAGTGAAAGGACGTGGGTTCGATTCCCCGCAGGGGCAGTTGAATTTTCTCTTAACAAAATATATCTTCGCAACTGCCAGTTGTAAAAATCTTCGTATAATAGTTTGTCTTTATAATGATTTGCCACATTTTGAATACTCCCAGTAATGAGGCTTTTTGAATAAACGTCATCATCAGCATCGTTTTGAGGGTCAAGAAAAGGGTGATCCCCATAGAAATCAGTGTTAAAATTGCCGAATTTACTGTGGAAATTTGGTGGAGTTTCCCGCCACATCAATAATTTAAAAAATTGTATAGAATTCCCGGTTTTTGAAGTAGTTCGCTTAGAGATATACGAAGCCCAGGAGATTAAATATGAAGTAATTAGCCAGACCTACTTTTGAGTTGGAAATCCATGCAATAACATTGATTTCAACCTTCTCAAGCATGAAAATTAATGTATCCGTATTGTCTTTTAATATCCAACTGCATAAATTCATGTAGTTTAGGATGATTTAAAATTAATTACGGGCCCGTAAAGTACATCGACGAAATTCCATAGCTTTAATTAAGCATATTATGAAGCAGAAACAGGCAGAGATAGATTACTTGAAGTTCAAGGGGGGAATCAAACTACTTAACTCCCCTTAAAAAATGAAAAAAGTATTCATTTCTAGATTTCTTTATTTCATGAGTCGCGCAGGAAGTCGCCATATTGGTTAACTTAGACATGGTTTGTATGTCCCTCAAAGAAAGAGGGAAGATATCACGTGATCTAAAAAGCCTCATTGTAGAAAACCCGGGTATTATAGCTAGTCTATGTACATAACTTTTCTTTTGTCTGTCTGTGTGTTCTGTACACAATTTTCGTCGCCAAATTTTGCATATATACCAAATGGTACCAGACTTGAACGATAGGCTACTTAAAAATTTGTCAGAGCAGGGCAACAATGGTTTTTGGGCCTCAACAATCACTTTCGGAACGTTTACTTTGGTTACCGTGGTTCCCTAGCAATGCGTCTTAGACGTGTATATGCCTTTACAATGGTTTGTCACTTCTTTAATCCTGTTAGTATATGTATAATAGTTTATGCCTTTGTAATGGTTTGCCACATTTTCAATATACTCTCAGTAATGAGGCTTTTTGAATAGACGTCAGAATCATCATCAGCATCATTTGAGGGCCAGGCAAAGGATGATCCCCATAGAAATCGGGGTTAAAATTGCAGATTCTACTGTAGAAATGCGGAAATTTAGAGCGGGGTTTCCTGCCACATCATTAATTTTAAAAATTCTATAGAATTCCCGATTTTTGAAATTCACCGTGGTTAATAGGATTTGGTAATTATAGATCGAATACTCCAGGCTGAGAAACACGTCACATATATCAAGAGTCCAGACAACATTGACATCGAGATAAAAGTCGACTCTTTTTACGTTGCTTTTTGTTACGAATTAAGATTAGGAGGAACTTATCAGTATCGAGAGAGAGAGAGAGATTGTTCAAAAACCAAGTGATTAAAATAATGGCATTGGGCGAGGCACAGGCATTAGGTATCGTCGGTATTTTATTTTCACTCTATCGCAGGAAGGAGTAAAATATGATTACCGTCCGCTGAAGAAAACACGGTACGCGCGAAGTTGTTTTAAGAACTATTTACTCGATTTTCCTTGGAATCACTCTCAAGGATGCGGTGGCAGTGGTAACGTACAATGATATTTTTTTAGTCAATACTCGTTTATTCACGCGAAGTATCCTGAGTTTTTTATTCTAATATACGTCTGAAAAGGCCGACATCTCTTTTCTGTTTCCAACTGATTCTGTAGGTGAACATTTTTTTGAGATCTTGCGTTTCTTCTCAGAAGCCATCTGCATAAAACCCACAAGTTTTCTTTTCTCCTGTGCCATTTCTTGCGTGCAGGATTATGCCGCTTGATGTACTGTGACTACTACTTCACCAAACACCAACTCTGGCCATATCGCCATATTGCAATTTACTCCCATTAGTGAGATGGGTTGGAAGTGAAGGCGCCGTCTATCGGTGGTCGCCTCGAGTTCGTTAGGGAAAATATCTTATCTAGATCCTCCGTTGGGTTCGAACCCGGGACCCTGACAACAACGTTCATGATGGTAGACGAGCATCTTACCACCATGCCACTCGGGCACTGTGACTGACACCTATATTATGGTGTCTTCAGGTATAAAGTTCACTTTATAAGTAGCCATACACCTGAGCCCTGGACATGTTGGCTGTGCTTACATCTGCTGTGAAGAGACATCTTTCAAATTACCCGATACATTTTCCAGTTATTCAGCCGAACTACATGCTATTGTTCAGGCTCTCCGTCATATTATATGTAAACGACACCGATGACGCATAATCTCTGCCCCACATTCATGTTTCTGGTATTACTATCCCAAAATCTGTCTTCTCCCTCAAGTTTTCTCAACATCTGTATCGGCAAGTTATGGCTGAAAAGCATGATGCCATGTGCAGAAGCGTATTTTCGATGGGAATCATCCGGCTATAGCCCATGGTGGCAAATTCGAGAAATGATTGGTTCAAGAAAATTAGTATAAGGAGAGAAAGGTGTGCCGAGATATTTGCAAAACTATATATTCTCCTATATTTAGTGCAGACCGGAGTTACGGTCTTGACGATGATAATCAGTTTTACCGTATGACTTCGGTCGGGGGTGTCATGTGACCGACCATCACCTATCATTGCTTCATTATAAAATTTTATCACTTCCGGTTGTAGAATAAGGATAACCATATTTCTTTGTGCTATCCCACACTAATCTGCTCTTGATACTCTCATAATCCATACCAGAGGTGCCCAACCTTTTTTCTAGTCGCGACCACTGCTTGTACCCACCACCAAAAGATCGTCCTTACGGCAAGTTTGACATACCAATGCATAAACTCAGGATGATTTTAAATCCTTCAGTGCAATTTGTACAAAGGCGCTTATCTGGAACGTTGATCAAGTGCTCGCGAGCACGAAATCGGCCACGAGCATCGAACTCTTACTGCTTCAGAAAGCACCGCAATGCTCGCGGGCATCGGATTGAAGATGCCTCTGGTTTATACTATGCGAAGCAGTCGCGACAGGTTTTTATTTCAGTACAAGTTTCCGATTCATTCTTAGATTCTGTCGAGATTGCGGAGATAGCACAAATTAGTGAAAAACGTAGCAATTTACACCTATGTCTACCCTGGACAAGTTCGCCGTGGTTCGTTTTATAGGATTTGGTAAATATGAATCAAACATACTCCAGGCTAACGTGATACGTCACGTCAGAATTCGACGATGTGGGGCTGACAAGGCCCGTGACTATTCTCATCATTTTTTGTTTTATCATGGGATAAATTCATCATAAAGGGGGATGTGGAAAGTCTGGTCTGGATGCCCGCGCAAAAGATCCCAGCCTAGAGATCCTACTCTTGGATGTGGGGGCGATAGGGATCACGTCAGCGTAGTATGTAGTGGATTTGAGAAACGTGTCACATATATCAAAAGTACAAGCAATATCGACATATGGAGTTTTGTTTTGTTTGGCGATGACGTGTTTTGTTTACGCTGAAATTGTTCAAAACAATGGCATTGGACGTGGCACAAATATCAGGTGTCATCGCTGATTTATCTGCAGTTGTCTATCAGGTGGGAGTGAAATATGATTTTCTCGTATGCTGAAGAAAACACGGTGCACGTGAAGTTGTTTACTCGAATTTCCTTGGAATCATTATCAAGGATGCGATGGTAATGTATAATCACATTCTGAAAACATTTGATGTTGTTTAGTTACATGTGAAGTCTCGGGACTTTTTTTTTATTTCTAATTGATTGGGCATTTTACGAGCGCTTTTGGTCAGTCATCTTTCATTTCGTCACATTTTAGATGAACAAATTTTAGTTTCGTACATTCTACGTACATTTCATGCATCATTTTTTGGACAAGAATGACGTTTTTTTTTTTAAATCTTCTGACGATACGGATGCATCCTCAGCTCGTTGCTCATGTTCGATTTTCGTGCTCGCGAGCACTTGATCAACTTTACAGTTAAACCCCTTTTTACACAAATTGCTTTCAAGGACTGAAATAACCCTAATTTAATGCATTCGTATACTAAACTCGCCGTCAGGGTGCTCTTCATTTGATGATGGGTACAAGCAGTGCTCGAGATTAGGAAAAAGGTTGAAGACCTCTGCTGAAAAAGTTACGTACCGAAATACTTCATACACCCGTATCTAAAGAACAACTATCCAAAATATATCCATGTTTTTGATGTCTCAGTCATGTGGTGCCAGATGTCTCTTTTCCCAACCCACAAGGCTTACATCCCGGAAGGGGCAGAGCATGGGTCGTGTCTGCTCTGACAGATGTCTCTTGTTTAAAAGGGAATCATTACACCCGAGCGGAACCACAGCAGATGTCATCTATCGACAGATATTCTATAGGCACAGGGATAAGTGCAACAGGTACTTCCCTCATCGGTTCCGTTCATTATTCCGACAAGGTCAAATCGAAAAATTTAATTTTCACCGTATAAGCAAGCCAACACCACCTATGGCACGAAGCTTTGACGTCACTGAATACAGCTGGTCAAAGTATGCGAAATGTTTACCTTTTTTTGCAGTTTATCCAATGACTATAGGTAAAGTGGGCGACTTCAGTGACGTCACAAGCGCGGAGACTTTCTGCTATAGACGGTGTTGATAAACCCTACTTTGCGCTTTCTGTCGGTATTTGCATTTGCGGCGAGGGGTTCTTTTGGGCATCGATTAAATAAATATAGCCCTTTTATCATAATGTCGAAGCAATTTTTGTGGGTTTTTTTGGCGACAGTTCGATTTTTCACTTCACCAATCTCTCAGCGATTGAAGCTCGCCACTAAATACAGATGCTCTATAGGTATCGATGATCCTGTAATGTCACCTTATATGATTTTTTCTGCACAATCAAATTGTTGCCAAAATGTGTAATCGCCAATTCCGAATTTTCGTCGAATGTCTTCAGTGATGTATTACGAACAAAAGGCTAAATTTCTCCTGAAACAGAACAACGATTTAGTTTATTGTAGACTCTTTCGAAAGCTGGTAAATTTGACCGATTGTAGCTAGAAGATTGTTTGCGTAATTGGCGATGAAAAACTTACGATTCTGAACTTTTTCCGAATCTTTCAGCGCTTGTAGCTCCCCCAATAAATCCAGATATTTCAATGAAAATTATGTCAAATTATAGTTTTTCGTTATTTTCAAATATGTGCTTACTTTGCATGTAGATTTCATAGAAACTTCACAAATTCGGGTTTTTTTTTTCAGGCCCGACACTTTTTCCCATAATCTATTATAACCATTACTCGAAAACGGGTTGGCGGGGTGTTCCATGATCCACTTCGGCTCGTCTATCACCCTCCTTTCGTTTGGCAAAATAGGCCGGATTCACCCTGTATATTACGTGTTTCGCGTGATCTTATTAAAACGACAGCGTAAAAAAAATTATCGCAAACACTATGCACTATATCCACCTTCCCTCTGAAAATTTGGCTTAATGGTTAAGGAGAGGAAAATACCATATTTTGGCGAAATAATTTTTTCATTTGGCTAACACTTGATAAATCTGGTGATGAATTTGCCAATATAGTGGTCGAATTTATTACGTAATAACCTTAATCTTCACGAAGAGAAAAAAGCGCCAATCGTGAAAGAAAACGATCGAACTTTGCTTCTAACGGGATAGAACATTTTAGTTCATTTTCAAACAGCATTCGATCCTCTGCTGGGGAAGAATTTCACTTTCGTTGGTGGTTTGGCGCGTAATCTTAGAAAACTAACGCATCACAAAATTTCAAAACGGTATAACACCCTTAATATTCGTCCGATCCTAAAACGGAAAACACTTTTCTGCATTAGTTTTTCACGAGGAATCACGTTTGTAATTATTGGGTGCTCGAGAGTTATTACTGTATACATAGGGTTCAAAATGAAAACTAATTCGAATTCATCAAAACTAACATTTAATGAGTCTATGACAAAGAAAAATATTTCATCGTATGTTTCTTGTAGTTGATGATGCGGTGGTGTCGTAGTTTATTTACAAGCGTAACAAATGGAATGTGTGTTCGTAATCTGCCCCAAAACCGCAAAAGTGGGCACACAAAGATCAGGACACACATTATTTCTAGACCTTTCCTCTTTTATCTTACTAAACTTTCCCTTTTGAAGAGATATTCTAGCCCAACTCAGGTATTAATTATTATCCGACACACGATCTGTGAAAAAATGGCGTACCTATCTAACCAGAGAGAATCGCAAGCTAAAAATCAGCACAGCGCAATAAAATGAAACACTTGTGATATACATTGTGCTTAGTTTCAAATTAATGGGCACATTTCCAATAATTAATAAACACCTTTCTAACTTGCCTGAGCAAATTTCAAGTAGAAAAACAAATGTTCTTCTATAGCAGCCACGGCGACACTGACACTATAGCAATATGGAGTCATTTTCAAGTACTTTACGAGCTCTAAGGAAAGAGGATTCGTTGGCTTTGTAATCTAGTGTGCTCGCCCAGCAAGTGAGGGGACGTGGGTTCGATTACCCGCAAGGCCAGTTGAGTTTTCATTGCATCAGCCAGCTGTCGAAACCTTCGTAGTAATACTGGAGTGACACCATCTTCGGATATTCCATAATACCGGTATGTACAAATTTCGACCCATATCTAATTATTGGTTACAGCCCCAAAATGCTTCACCTTATGTCGTGGTCACTCTCTCAAGAGTGTATTTTTAATACAAGTTGCTATATTCCTAATTGGATGTGATTATTTTGTATATACGTTGCTCTGCCATTAAACTAACTACAGTAAAATCCCTATACAAGGACCACTTCCCCGCGTTTTGATAGGATTTTTCCTGGTCCAAGTGTATCTCGAGAAGGAGCTTTTTATTACAATTTGCCCTTCTGATAGTTTTTGCTGTATTTCAATAAAGATCGTCCGTACCTTAATGTCCTTTTTTCTCTCGTCTTCATTAGTCTATTCAGAACGAGGCTACAGATATTTGAACGTCTACTGATCGGTTCGACGATCCTGTTCTTCTTCGTGATGCTGCTGTTGTACGTTAACAAAAGTAAGAATTTTTTTTTTTTTTTTTGTAGCACTTCGATTGGCGAAATGCCGCGCAGCTCTTTGTTATATTATACAAAATTACACACAAACCATAAAAACTTATGCACAGCCTTTCAGGTTTCGAGTACCGCTGAAAATATGTAGGAGACTTACGCGAGTCTAAAGATCAGCATCTCCAGAAATGATCCTAATAGCCTCGGCGAGCCATTCATATAAAGATGATCAACTAGTACGTCATTTTTTGCAATATCTCGTAGTAAGGAGCGAGGGCAATTTTACAGGAATATCGCGCTTCTAATATATCACTCTTGTTGAGGGTATTGTGTCCAAGGGCTTTCTATCCGTGTGGCTGTCTGGAGAGTCTGTTGTTGTTCTAATCACGAGGTCTATATTGTTTTATAGAAAGTCAGGAAGATGAGTTTTCTCATGATTTCAGTATTATATGAATCCAATTCTATGATTTCATTTTCTATCAACTGCGAATCGGTCTTTTTCATGACTGTTGTTATAGGTACATTGTGAGTCGTACTATTGTATAAAATTTGTTTTTAAAGCAGTAGGTTTTATGGGGAGGGTGGGCTTCCTAGTGGTAATTTAGAGAGCATTCTTAGTCGTGCTAATACTGCTCCTGTGACGTAAAGTAACAATTGGTTTTAGATATGACCGCATTATTGGGGTTTTTTTTTCGTCGTCATGGAGCTCGTTCACATGCAATGGGTTTGTCCGTACGCAATATTCCGCACGTTGTTAACTATTAACCTCCTTCATTAAATAGACAGTTAGGTAAATCCAATTGCGAATGTTAGTTTTACGAATGTCATTTTTTTAAATTTTATTTTGATAACTTTGTAGCATATTCCGAATAGTGAAAAGTTTTGTAGAAAAATACTCAATAATAAATTGGCAGAATACTCGCCAAACGCATTTTTAGTTCGCTCATCCCATGGTGTGAAAATCTTCCTTCGATTCCTCATAAGCTTCTCCCAATGCCATTCTTGTAGCACTTTTATCTCTAGAGATTTATCCCATCATGCCGGTACAGTTTCAATTAGCGAAATCATTGAAATATACATCGATATTTAAGTCCATAATTAATGACCTCCATGTGCAATTTTAATGCTTCGCCACGAAATAAAAAGGATAGTACAGCGGAAATATGGAATATGAGTCATCCATAGTTTTTTGTTGCTTTTCATCAATGATCAGCAATCTTACTGTGAAAGAAGTATTTTGTAAATTTTATGCACAAAAACCCGCTCACTATAACGCCTGCGATTTTCTTCTATCGTTTTCATTTCTTCATTAAATTCATCAAAGCCATTGGTTTTTATGATAAATTATAGTTTCTTGCAATCTACGTCAGTTTCACGCATCGTAATTTTTAACATACGTACTATATATGCCTGCCTTCGTGTTATACTCCCCCGATATAAATATTAATGAATTCTTAAGTTTTAAATATGTTTATCTTATCATTACTAAGCAATCGGCTTAAGATCTATCGCGCGTGCTATTCAGAATTTCCCTTCAGAAATATAGCGAGAATATCCTCAGAGAACAAAGAAGTGGCAACTGGGAATGCAAACTTTTTCAAGAAAAAATAAAAAAAATGCAAGAATTCACACACATATATAGTGACCATATCACTGGAAAAAAATGCCTACACAAACATTTTCGCTGATAAAATGACCAAAAAAAGTATCTGTTGCCATAAAATTCCTAAAATATGACTTGTCATTAAAAAAAATATGACGTCATAACAATCCGAGCGAGCCCTAGTTATTAGATACCGAATGTCATTACGTTCGGATTTCCTTCTCTCCCCATCTGCATAGCGTTTGAAGTCTAATTGACGAGTTGACATGTGCGATTGCTGTTTACAGTATTATTATTTATTTTTCTTATTTTTTTTTCTGTCAAAGAAAAGCCAGTTTATTCTTTCTAGTGTTAAGTATGCCTGTTGGAGTTTGGATATGGCATCTGCTCGGGTGAAGTCTTTTCCTTTTTGTTCTGCGCAAATTGCTTTTGTCCATAAACACTGATTCCAAGTTCGGAGTCGAGGGCTAGGGGAAAGTTCTTTGAGATTCTTCCTTATGTTGTACTAGCTGTAAACTGTGGCTTCGCTAATCTGAAAATTCTTCTTTAAGAAACCCCCCCCCCCCATTAAGGGTTTAATTTTGATAAATTTCTTCTTAGTGAGTCTTTACATAATAAATTAAAACTACCGGCTAAATTTCATATTTATAGCTTCAGCAGTGATGGATCAGTCAATCGGGACATACCATTTTATATGTATAGATTGTTTGTACGTATTTTTTTTATTCCATTCCTCACACATGACACTGTGTATGGTACTGTTTTTATTTCAGAGAACTTCAAGCCCCATGATTGGCCGAGTGGCAGAGCACCGGCTCCATCGAATGTCTTCGGAAAAAGAGGTCAGAAAGCCTTCTATTGTGACACGCTACGTTTACAGCGACTCTAATATCGAAATTTCCAAGTGAAAATTTTTGTTGATAACGTGTATCTCTTTTTTTAATTTCAGTCAGCAGATGTTTCCTCCCGTGGAAACGGCATCGCTTTCTGTTTTTCTTGGAGACATCGCGTTCGAAAGCTCTGACCGTTCGC
The DNA here is from genome assembly GCF_987345545.1 of Pholcus phalangioides. Classification (NCBI taxonomy): domain Eukaryota; kingdom Metazoa; phylum Arthropoda; class Arachnida; order Araneae; family Pholcidae; genus Pholcus; species Pholcus phalangioides. Next base: position 7,631,951 of record NW_028301618.1, on the reverse strand, counting down.
CAGAAATGTGCAGTGGAATCGGCCGCACTATGGAACCCGAACAACACCGTCGTGGTGCTGAAACTCAGGACGGATTTTGAGACAGTAAGCAATGGCAGCGAAATCAAAGAACTGGAGGTGGGGAATTTGAAGAATTTGAGGAACGTCGAAGTAGGAGTTTTTGATATTAAGGATCTGGTATTGAATACACCTATTGATACTTGGTTCCGAATCGGTTCTTGGAAAAAAAGCAACTTCAAAGTAAGTTGATTGACTGAAATTACACACAATTACACCCCGTGTTTAATTAATTCATACAGAAGTTCGACTCGAAAGAGGGCATCAATAAGTATACACGTACTTTAGGATACATGATCAAGTCCGAAAATGAGGGGCTGTTGGTTTATATATCAAATCTCCACATTTTTGGTATGCTAACCCGAGAATAATGGTTTCATTAAGGGGAGTTGATACCTTTTAACATAATGAAAACCATTGATTTATTTCAAGTGTTTCACACATGTTCTTGATTGTATGTGCTATCCTATGTCAGTACAAAGTTTTACATGTCTTGGACGCTTAATTTTTTGTACATTTAAAAAAATGCATTAAAAATAGCTTTCGTGCATGATCAATCAATCCAATTGAATAAAAATTGATTAAAAATAAAAGAAACTGTTCAGTTCTCATGAAATGAAGCAAAAGGTTGAGATTTCATTGGCTTAATCCTATTTAAAACTATTTATTTTTTTAAATTTTTGGATTTAAAATTTAAATTTAGAAACTTTGATTTTGGCCGAAAATAATATTCGCCTGCTGAGGCAACAGAATACCAAGAACCGGAATTGTGTCAGGAGAATAAATTTATTTAGTAAGTACAATATAAAGCCAATCTTTTTCCCCTTCAACTAAGTTCGAAAATCAAAAATCTTTCTTTGTTAAATTAAATGAATCATTTTAGTTACCCTGAATGTAAGGAACGACTCAATTTGTATAAACTGAATGAAAGAAAAGTCATCTTTCAAAACTGTGCCATTTTTCACGCATTTTTATTTTCCTTTTTTTTTCGATTCCTTATAACAACCAATAAATGAGTCCAAGCTATTGGTCATATTTTAGGAATTTTATGGCAACAGATAATTTTTTTGGTCATTTTATCAGCGAAAATGTTTGTGTAGGCATTTTTTTCCAGTGATATGGCCACTGTGTACTATATCACTATATATGTGTGTGAATTCTTGCATTATCTTTATTTTTTCTTGGAAAAAGTTTGCATTCCCAGTTGCCACTTCTTTGTTCTCTGAGGATATTCTCGCTATATTTCTGAAGGGAAATTCTGAATAGCACGCGCGATAGATCTTAAGCTGATTGCTTCGTAATGATAAGATTAAACATATTTAAAACTTAAGAATTCATTAATATTTATATCGGGGGAGTACAACACGAAGTAAGGCATATATAGTACGTATGTTAAAAATTACGATGCGTGAAACTGACGTAGATTGCAAGGAACTATAATTTATCATAAAAACCAAATTTATAATTTTTTTATGATCGTTTCATAACAACATTATTAATAAAATAATGTGTGAAACATGTATATCATTATAAATCTTTTAGACGTGATAATGATCTTTGGTTTGTTAAGGTACTGTGTTACACTTTCATATAATGAAAATATCATATTATACTAAAACAGTAATATAAATCATAAGTTCATTGATAAAGTACTATATGCTACGGTATAGAATAACCAATTACAGATTCACTTCAACGATGTGAAATGACTGATTTTCTCATAGTTGAAATTAAACAGAAATAATTAAATACGAAGGGGAAAAAACCATGGTGCGTTATGAGCATATAAATTTCTATGTACATCTATAATTAATCAAATTTAACTGTGTGGCTCACTTTAAACAGTTTACAACGCATAGTCCGAGACGCATTCTTCACATTTGAATCTTCTTTCCCTGCGATTTCGCTTCCTTTTTACGTCAAATTTGTTTGCGCGCACCACATATTTTTGAATAGGATTTTTCTTTTTGAGAAGTGGTGCTTTGCAAATATGATGCAAAATGTCTCGTTTCCAATCTTCTAACATTTTCCGATGATTTGAGTCCTACGCGCCATTTGAGACTGCGCTCACACTTCCTGATGCTTCGGTCTTTGGACCAAACGCAACTGGAAATCGACGTGACTCGTAACATCACTACTTTTATAACAAAACAAATGCATTCCAAATCACTTGATTAACAAAATAACGGAAAATTTTTTTGTAATGTTTTCTTTGTTGGTTTCTAGCAGTTTCAAGTACGATAAACACTGGTCCGACCAATTCATACTGCCCATTGTGGAATTGCAATCCACTACGACAATAGATTTCTTGCATGTTTGCTCACGCGTTTTGATATCCACAAGATCCGTATTATGGACTGTGCTAAGCATGCAAACTGCTTGAAATTTGTTGTTTAGTTAGACAGTCAGCATTTTTCTTTTTTGGAATGCTAGAAGTTGACCTTTAGACAGTATTTTGGTCTTTAGTGCCAGATGAAGCCCGTTTCTCTTCTTTTTGATTGAACCATATACATCTGTCCTCTTATTTATCAGCAACTCTGCCAACTCAGGAGACGTATAAAAATTGTCAGTTATGATCCTGTATCCTTCTCCTAATAAATTATGCCATAGCGACATCATGGTTTTGGTAGCCAAGCCATACTGGGAATACTCTTCTCGAAAGATTGTGTGTCTGCCGCTGTACACAAATGAATTCCAGATGTACCCATTTTCGGATTCCCCGAGTTGATACGTCTTTAATCCAAATCTGGAACGTTTTGTGGGGATGTACTTCTTCCACCCAAGCAAGAGTTGATATCGCAGCAGTCTCATCGACTGCAATTTCCCACGAGGGATTGTATACCGCTTGGAAATTATTGATGAGCTTTTTATGCACATCATAAATTTTCCTTAGTTGAGGATCTGCAGCGGCATCAAAAGTTCCATTTTTCTCTAAATGTTAAAATTGCATAAGCAGCCCGTATCTTGTGCTGCTCATGACCTGGCCAAAAAAGGGGGGTTGAAAGCACTGGTCGCTTTGACCAGAACAATCTCTCCACGGTTTTCTTGAACAACCCCTTGCAGTAAAAGCAATGAAATTAATCGACTCGTCTCTTTCCTATCTGTCTTGTCAATTTACTGAGCGTGATACTGGAATCGAGTAGGTCTTTTCAAGATATTATTCTGCATAACAGTTTCTTCTCCTTCACAATGTAGTCTAGAAAGCAATCGTCAAACAACAAGCGAAAATATTCGAAGGGATCATCGGTATTATTCATCATCGGTTGAATCCCTGGGATACCCGAGAAAGGGAATTTCGGTGGACAAACTGCCTGAAAAGAACTGAAAATTTTCGCTTAAATGTTAACAAGTTTTATGGAGACCAATACTCTGATTTGACATGAAATCGAGCAGTCCAAACTCTTAATTAATTTATGAGAATGTTGAATAATCACGAGAAAAGTTGCTATAGGTCGTTATTATTTTTCGTACCGATTCCGAACATGAAATCTCTATCAATACGGATCAAGACATAGAGTCCTCTGCTAAAATTATCACTCCGTTCAACAGATGGCACAAAATGTCCCTGTTCCAGAGCAATTTTAAAGTTAATGTGATGTTGATTATGTTTGCAGAAGTAATAAAGGTGATTCTCGATAGAGTGAAAAGGCTCCCTAACCGAATTTTTTCTCATTGTGACACCTGCCGGTAAATATTAAGAATAACTCTTATTGTTTCAGGTGGCTCACTTAAGCGACGCCATGCGTTACGTGGTTTTGTGGAAATGCGGCGGGATTTACATGGACTTGGACGTAGTAGTTCTGCGATCCCTTGAACGCTTGAAGAACACGGTGGTCGCCGAACATGCCGGTACTATCGGCAACGCATTCATGGTCTTCGAACAAGGTCACGAAGTGCTGGTTAGAGGTTTGGACGAATGGACGAGGAAGTACAACCCGAATCAGTTCGCATCGAACGGTCCTAAGCTCTTGAGCGACAACATTCGTAAGTACTGCGGGTTGAAAAACTTCGCCAATGTGTCTGCGATTACTTGCGATTTGAACATTCTCCCTCCAGATGCCGCTTTCCCGTATCCCTGGCAACTATGGGAGAAGTTCTTCGAGGTGCACGACGAAATCAAGAACATCACCTCGCATTTCGGTTCGTCATATCTATTACACTTCTGGAACTTCATGAGTTCCGCCAAGAAACTATGGGTTGGAAACGGTACTTTATACGAGAGGATCATGAAAGAGAATTGTCCGTTTTCCTACGCCGAAGCGAAACGGATCGGTTATATGTGATGTGTTGTTTGCTGTTCCGTTTCACGTTCATCTTTGTTACCATCAGAATAAATATGTTTGAATTCGTTGGCACTGGGATGTATCTTCTGAATTATTCTTCTCGAAATGGAATCAATAAGTACGAATGATCGAAATGAAATAACTGTTTGGATCGATACTCCAGTAACATGAAATATAGAAACTAGTTTGATTTACAAACAAGCAAGCTATACTCTGTTCGTTCTAACTTGGGTCCTGATATAAATAGAAGCACGTGTGCGATGCCCAAAATGATTGGTTGACGAACATTTCACCTTTTCTTACTGTGCAACACCGCCAGAAATATAGTCCTTTGTCGTTTGCCCCTCATACCATAAAATACCTCATAATTTTTATTTTTTTTAAATATTTATTCCATATAGTTTTAAAATTATCTGGAAGACGGGAAAAAATATTTTTTAAAGATCGGTCAAAGCGTTTTTGCTGCTATGTCTTCAGGGTGGGTGTTGACAGGATACGCCTTTCTCACTCAAACATTACCGTCCCCCCTTTTTTAAACGGAAGTTTCATTTTATTATTATTCCTATTCGCAAACAGATTTGATATACACTTGTATACGCTTCTTCAAGAGTTCTTGCAAGAAAAAGAGCTTTCTTCTTTATCGTTTGATGACATACAGTAAATGAAATATGCGTGTCTATCTTGTTTGGCAGAGCCATTTGAAAATTCATTTCTTTGCAGCTGCTCTGGACTCCTATAAACAAAGTTACTGTCAACAAGATTTTTTTCTCACCCACACGCTTTGACATACACTGGATACGGGTGGGGGTCACTTATCGTTAGTGGTGAACTTACTAGCATTTCCGGAGAATTCGCACCTTTGCTTGAGCAGCTTGTTGGGAGGAAGTAATATTGGTTTCGTCGAAGGCGGCGAACCGAAAAAGTCTGAGGATTATCACGAAGGCATGAAGGGTAAAGTTTTGAAAATCTGGTTCGAAAGAGTACTGCTCATTTTTGATTCAGTTAGCCTCATTATGACAGACACTATAGATCCCGTGAGAAAGCCTGGTCTGGGGGGCCCCAATAAAGATCCCAGTCCAGGGGCTCCTGCTGCTGGATGTTGGGGTCATGGCTCGCAACCTACGCACGGATAAAAAAAACCGAAATTGTCTTGACAAAAAACAGGATATCAACAACAGGTTGAAGTAAAGAAACGAAATAATGTGGATGACACTCTCATCAAATTGGAACTTCTACAGCCCGTGGATTATTGAGAAATATTTAATTATAGAGACCCACAAGAAAAATAAAAAATGGCAACACAACGGTAAGTTATTCATAATTTGTTTCACGTTATAATTGGTAGCATATCCGGCCCAGGAAAATCATACGGCGTAAATTAGCTCAGAAATATAATTGTAAAATTCTGAAGAAAAAAAAGTAATTAGAAAAAATGAGGATTATCTGCCGTAAAATAATAAACAACTCGCACAAGCTTTTCTAACGACCATGGCCCCACATCCTGCCGCAAGACCCCCCCCCCCAGGCTGTGATCTTTGGCGGGCCCTCAGACCAACCTTTCAACAGCCCTTCTATATAGTAAACTTTTATCGTAAAAAAATGACAAGAATTGTCGCAGGCAATGTCCGGGCTGGAGCCCTGTCATCCCAACTCGAGGAGTGTGCCATGATAACGACAGAATACCTTATCGAATTTTTTTTTGGGGGAGATATATACCTCTTTCTATTTTTATTAGTGTTATCAACAGTTTTTACTTCAACAAAATTTGGAGAAAAGTGAAAAAAAATTACCAGGAAAATTCTTCATAACGAATTTACAATCTCACGTTTGAGGAAAAAACGCACGTGTTCGGAACACGTAATGAAGGGGGCGGGTAAAATTACAACCAATAGAGATAAAGGATGCGGAGCGATATCAAAAATTGGTACAGTGGTTTATTTACATCAGGACCCAAGTTAGAGCGAACAGAGTATAGAAAAAATTATAACAAGTCTGAAGGAACAATAGAGAAATTGGAAAGTCTACGGCCACACATGGCGATTTTTCTTCTAAGTTCTTTCCTCCAAAAACGACTGTTCTTGTCTAGCTGTTGGATCGGCAGGTCCTTTCCAACTTTGAGACGGTTTACATCTAAGAAATCGATTTGAACTACGGTTTACATGAAAGAAATTCATTGAAACCAGAGTTGTTGATTTGTTTTGATTTAAATCATGATTTTATTGATTTTTTAAAACAAAATATATAAAATATATATATTACTAACACACTAGTAAAGCATTAATCTATGCTTTCTTTAAAGAATATAAAATTAAAGAAATTTAAACTTACAAAAATAATGACTATTTAAAAAATATTTAACTAAAGATAAAGAATCATATAGGCCTGAAGGACATTTGCTCCTCACTTGGGGTCACGTTCTTGGAGCTTCCCGCATTTACCGATAGGTGGCTTCGTTCGGATGGGATCCATCTAAATAAGAGAGGGGTCTGGGAGGTTTACGATAGTCTTAGGTCAGGTTTTTTACTCCCAGACCACGTAGTCGGGAATGCGGGTTAGGTAATGATAATCACAACAGTACTGACTTGGATGGCTTCTCGATTGACAACAAACCACCGGGCAAATTAAAATGTGTGTTAATAAATGCCAGGAGCTTGGGTAACAAGAAAGATTTTTTAGAAACTATGATAGTTGTGGAGGGCTTGGATCTTATAGCCATTACAGAATCTTGGGCAAAGGATGGGGATGAATCTTTCTTACACATCTCAGGATACGATACTTTTTTGAGAAATAGATCTGATAGGAAAGGGGGTGGAGTGTTGATATACGTGAAATCCTGTTTGAAGGCTAGAGAGTGTAACGTGCAGAGAAGTAATATTGAAACCATATGGGTTGAACTTGAGAGCAAAAGACGTCATAAGCTTATTGTTGGGGTTTGTTACAATCCACCGAATAGGGATCAAAACTACATTGCCAAAATGTATGATGAAATTTCCTACATGTGTAAGCGAAAGAGGGTTCTCATACTAGGGGATTTCAATTACCCGGGTATTGATTGGGAAAACCTTTCATCTGGAAATCAGTATGAAAGAGACTTTCTTAAGTTGGTGCTCGAAAATTTTTTGTATCAGCATGTATCAGAAGCCACTAGGGGTACTGCTATTTTGGATTTAGTTCTTACTAGTTCTGAGGATCTAGTTGAACATGTTTCGGTGGGGGAAGAGTTTTCTTCCAGTGATCATCGTATCGTCAGATTTCACTGTAACTTTTCCTCGGGTAAGGTTGATAACAAAAGACTGGTTCCTTGTTTTCGGAGAACTAACTTTGATGTTTTGAGAAGAAGGTTAGCGGAAGTTTTCAAAGACCGGTTGCAATCAGTAGGGGTGGTAAGTCAATGGGAAGAATTTAGTACGAAGCTGTCCTCTGTTTTGCACGACGTCATACCCTTTGTTCGAAAAAAGCGTGTTTGTACATCACACCCTCTATGGTTCACGGATAGCGTGCGGAACCTTTATCTTGAAAAGAAAAGAGCATTCAGAGCGTATAAAAGTGGACGTGGTGACCTATCATTGTTTACTGATAAAAGAAGACTGTTGAAGAAAGCGATAAGGGATAGTAAAAAGGAAGTTGAATCTAGGTTGGCAGATAACATTGGCTCTGACCCAAAATCATTTTTTCGATACGTCAATAATGGATGTAAGGGGACAGTTGGCCCCCTCTCGATAGGAGGCTCTAAGGTAGAGAGCAATGTAGGCATGTGTAGTGCTTTCAATGACTTTTTCGCGTCGGTTTTTAATGGAGATAATGATATTCGATATACGGGTGTTGCATGGGGTAATAAAACCCTCAACGATATTCAAGTAGAAGACGTGGAGGTCCTAAATCTTCTAAGAAATGTAGGTGCAAGCAAAGCACCAGGACCAGATGATATCTATCCCAGGGTTCTCAGGGAAGGTGCTAATGAATTGTTGGGGCCAGTCGCACAGATATTCAGGAGTAGTGTTGCTGAGGGTATCGTCCCGAGAGATTGGAAACTGGCTAACGTTGTTCCGATATTTAAGAAGGGTAGTGGAGAAGTGGTGTCTAATTATCGTCCAGTGAGTTTGACGAGCTCCCTCTCGAAAATTTTGGAAATTATCATCAAAAGGCAGTTTGTGAAGTGGATAGACGAGAATAATGTATTGTCGGATAATCAGCATGGGTTCAGGAAGGGGAAGTCATGTGTAACTAACCTCCTTTGCTTCTATGATTACGTGACTAAGGCTTTGGGTAAGAGCAAAAATGTCGACGTTGTTTACCTTGATTTCCAGAAGGCATTCGATCGGGTCCAACATGGTAAACTCTTGAAGCGTTTACACGAGATTGGAATAGGGGGCAACTTGCTGAATTGGATAGAATCGTGGTTAAGAGATAGGTCGCAACGAGTTATGGTGAACGGGGAATTCTCTGGTTGGACAGACGTCACAAGTGGAGTTCCTCAGGGAAGTGTCCTTGGCCCCATACTTTTTTCACTTTTTATCGACAAACTCGATCAGGGTATCGATGGAATTACTAGCAAATTCGCAGATGATGTGAAGCTAATGGGGGTAATCGGGAATGAAAGCGATAGGGAGTTGCTCCAGACCAACTTAAACAAGATTGCAGCATGGGCAAATGAATGGGGCATGACGTTTAGCGTAGATAAGTGCATGGTCGCTCATTTTGGTTCGAACAACCCATGGTTATCTTACGAGTTGAATGGTGTCACTATCCCGGATGCAACTAGAGTCACCGATTTGGGAATTCTCATTGACGAGCGACTTAGGTTTTCTGAACATTGTTCAGCGGTTGTCAAAAAAGCGAATAGAATGCTTGGTCTCATTTTCAAAAAGGTCTCTTCGCGTTCTCCTAAAGTCATTCTTCCGCTTTTTCGAGGCTTAGTTCGTCCTGGACTGGAGTATGCTGTAAGGTTTTGGAGACCATACCTACAGAGGGACATAGACTTGATTGAAGGGGTGCAGAGAAGAGCTACGCGTGTCCTTATTGGCACACAGGGCTTGAGTTATGAAGAGAGACTTCATTTTTTGAATATGTTTCCATTGGATGAACGCAGGTGTCGAGGAGATATGATCGAAGTGTTCAAAATTTTCAATGGGATGGATAGGATGGACCATGAACTTTTACTCCGCCAATCAACTGCTTTTACAAGGGGACACCAGTATCGATTGGTGAGGGACAATGCAAGGTTATGTTGTCGCAGGGAATTTTTCTCTAATAGGGTTGTTAATAAATGGAATAGCTTACCCCCGGAGGTAGTAAATTGTAACACAATTGACACGTTTAAAAAGAAATACGATAAACATGTTGGGGTAAATCGAGAAGCTATCCATTCTTAGAATAAGACAACCATAAGTATTCTTTATGGGCATTGTATAATATTTTATTATGTGTATATATTGTTTATAATTTGTGTTAATTGCATTTTTAATGGGGTTGCTGTATTTTTGAAACATGACATCCATATTTTTATGGGCATCTTTTTATCAGCCACCTCGTTGGGCATTTTGCCTGTTGTGGCGTTGTATTTGTATTTGTATATATACTTGTGAAATATTTCAGAGCATTTTATTAAGAAAAGGGAGGAAAAACACTTCTTGAATAGATATCTTGCATTAAGTATTAAATAATTTTACCCTGTGTGAATAATTGTTCATTTGTTTCATTAGAAACACTAGTTTGAATGCTTTGCCTACTCTTAATCTGTTTCGCTATTTGGAATGAACTGCACCTTGAAAAAATCCTTTCAACACAGACATCAATGAGTTGGCTGTAGTTAGTGTGTTTACAAATTACATATTGCTCTCTGTAATTGTATCTTTACCCAAAACATTATAAAAACTATTCCACCACTCAAAATCAGACATTGTATCAACAACCTTAGGGTGAAAAAAAAAAATTTTCAGCATGAAATGGTTCAAAATTTTTCAAACAATTTTATGTAATGGCCAAGAAACCAGAGCCACATTTTTGTTTGATAAATTCAAGACCCTTATTTCTCTCTTCTTTTGTGACATTAATTCCCTATTAGAAGTTAACACTGATGAGCTTAGAATAAATGCAGCAAAGTGTGCATCTGTTAATGATTGTTCATATCTATTTTTATACTCTGATGACAAAACCTTTTTATTGTTTGATGTTGATGCAGCTTTTTCCATGCCAATACACGTTCAGTTATGGAGCAGTTGTGTGTGTGTTCCTTTGTACAAAACCGTAAATTTTGGCTATTGGTTTCAGAATTACAATTATGTCCTTGACATTTCTTTTTGAATAAATATTTAAGATTTCACTAGAGATGTTACTATCTAAAACCTGTGGTCTTCACAAACTTTTTGATAACAACTGACGAATTTTTAACATAAGATTTAGGAGAATCGCAATAAGCATTCCATCATACCTCTGCAGGAAGACCAATGTACTCCCACCATGATACTATGCTTTTGAGAGATGATTGCGGAAGTATCTAAATATACTTGTAACATGCTTTGTTACATCAGTTTTAACCAAATCTTCGACTAACAAGTTTAAAATGTGGGCACTGTACCAATATATAAGTCCCAAAAAGCCAAGATTTTCATCCAGACTCTTTCTTGGAACCATATTTGCAGTAGCAAAACTTTGTCTGACAAAACTTGATATGTTACATTTGAAGTTTTCTTCGGTTGACTTCACTGAACTAAAAACCACATTTGCTAAATAATTTCCAGCATGTGATAAGCCGGATGTGTCAATAATATCAACATGGATGGCTTTACCACCGTTTGATAACACGCAGAATTTATTCATTATGTATATCTATCCATCGCCATGCAATTTTTGATTTTCTAAGTCACCTTCATCATTGTAAATCTTGGGTAACCATTTATCATCTAAATTTGTACGACTATGGTATCTCTGATATACATATTAATATATATATTATAATGTTATAAAAATATTTGAAAATATAATATTTAAATTAATTGATATTTTTAAAATAATTTAATAAAAATTTAAATTACTTTAGAGCTGCATAAATAATTTTATTCAATTACAACAGATAATTTTTCATATCTGAAGAAAATTGATTTAAATCAGTGATTTTTTTTTTAAATCAGTTGATTTAAATCACTACAACCCTGATCTTCAGAGATGTTTCGCGATACAATCTCTGACACACAACCAACACATTCACTGACTTCTAAAACGTCTCAAAGAACAAAGATGCAAAGCTCGATAGCAAAAAGTGACTTCGAGAAAAATGAACTCGGTTTCGAAAAGGGATTTAACACTGAAATCAATAGATGAAATTAATGAGACTAGACGTAGGTCCGGGACTCTACCCTGTAGAGGATATAAGTCCATTATGTCGTTAGGTTCGGATTGTCTCTGATTTTGTGTCTCTAGGTGGAAAGTGTTTTAGTGTTAGTATAATGATTTCAATTGTTTTTACGTTACGCACTTGAGCATAAAGCACCTGTTGACACTAGGAATCTTCGGAGGTCTATAGAACGAATTGATTCATTCCTCTGGAAATAACTATTCTGTTTCCAAACAGTTCGGTTTACGAATGGACTTTAAGGACGGATAACTTCGTAAACCGAGGATTCGCTATATTCCAAAATTTAAGATTATTCCAACTAAAACCAGTGGTTTCCAAATTCTTTTAGTCGTATACTCACCAGAAATCTTCATATCTGCCTTGGACCCCCCACCCACAATTTATAGTAGCATAAAATACAGCCATCTAACAACGAGAATGTTCTCGAACAATGGAGGACATTCTATATGCAATTACAGTAGATGTGATACGATAGCAATGCCATCTAATGTGCAAAAGACTTAAAACAGCGTTTCAAGCTCCTATCGTCAAATGTCTCCAAGAATTTTTGCCAATAGTCGTACCAATATTGCTACTGGATTCGAACCTTGGTCTTCAGGTTCGCAGGGCGATATGCTATCACCTGCACTAACTCGGCTAGTATCGCTACTGCAGTCTACCAAAGTTACAACGGTGCTTTTGCACCGTGGTAATCTATCTACGTGTATATAAAAAATAGCACGTCCTGACTGATTCATCATCGCCGAGCGGAATCTGCTGAAGCTACAAATATCAAATTTGGTCAATAGTTTTGTTTCATGAAAGACTCACTAAGAAATGGTTTTTCTAAATTCGACCCCCTAAGGGGGTCATAAGGGGTTCAAAGGTAACATAAGTCCCGTTCACATGTGCAAATATTGCGGTATCATTAGGAGTTCTAGCACCCGCTTGACGGCTTTTTTCCTTCGTAAGGAAAAAAATGGAGAGCAGATAGAGAAATCACGCTAAGCCGTAACAGCTGAATCTATAGCCATGAAATTTGGTCAGAAGTTTTATTTCATAACGTAAACACCAACTAAGAAGGGGTTTTTCTAAATTCGACCATTTAAGGGGTTCATAAAGGGCGTTCAAAGGTAACATAGAGGAAATCGCGCCAAAACGAAACCGCTGAATTTATAGTCATGAAAAGACTAACTGAAAGGGGTTTTTGAAATTCGACACATAAGGGGGTTCAAAGGTAACATAGAGAAATCACGCCGAGCCGAAACTGCCGAAGGTATATTCATGAAATTTGGACAGAAATTTTGTTTCATGACGTAAAAATCAACTAAGGAGGATGTTTTCGAAATTCGACTCTTGACGGGCTCATGAGAGAGTTCAATAAATTGAGGAGGGGTCATATGAAGATATCAAGCCAAGCCGAAACCACTGAAGCCATAAATATGAAATTCGGCAGCACTTTTTAACAGCTATTGTAATGTAGAGACTCATTGAGAAAGTATTTCAGAAAATTCATTTCCCGAAGGGACCATGAGGGGGTTCAAATGTTATATTGGGGGGGGGGGGAGATGAACGTCTAATAGTTTCAGATCACCAAATCCACACGAGCGAAGCCGCGGGTAGTAGCTCGTTTATGAACAGTATGTGTTAAGAAGTCACCAACGAAAAATAAAAAAAAACTCCTAGTGCATTTTGACACAGTGGGTGTCGTCTTCAGATGAATAAATATATTTGACCACTTGGGTTTAATACCAAATGTTAACTCTCGTTACTAAGCGGGAAAAAAGTACGTCTGTTCACTTCAAACGTTGTGATCAGAAGTTTGAAGTGAGCAGGCGTACTTTTTTTTCGCTGAGCAACGGAGAGTTAAGATTTGGTATTCGACCCAAGTGGGATCCTTGGTCAGCGTGATTAGTATTCAAACACATTTTTTCCTCTGAAGACGACACCCACTGTGCATCAAAATACACATGCGGAGTTTTTTGTATTTTTCGTGTATTTGGCTTATTCGTGGGTAACTTCTTTAGATCGACTTTGCCCAAAAATTTTTTCTTCCATATCTATATATATATTTTAACTTGGCACTGATTTTCTATTATAATTCGATCCCGGGGATCTAAGTACTAATCGGTGAGTGACCATACGTTCCGTACTTCCCGTAACAGTCCCGGTTATTTTTATTCTTCTATTGAAGTCAATGATTGAAATTATGTTTCAAAGCATCTATAATAATTAGAGCTATAAATAAGAATATTGATCTCATATATATTTGCCATGATGAACGCTTTATTTCGTTGAATTCTTTTTTAAAAGTGAGCAAAGTTATTTCTCCTCTAAGAGCAAACCCACCTTAATTTCTGTTGCAAGGATGCGCATTAAAAACCACAAATTTATAGGCAAATGCCCCCTCCCCGCGCTCAGATGCTCTTAGTATAGGCTGACCATATTTCTTCGAAAGAAATATGGGACATTAGTAGGCTGACCATATTTCCTCGAGAGAAATACGGGACATTGAGATTCCAAATACGGGAAAATACGGGGCATCGCCAATTATCGCCAAAAATGACGCCAAAACCGAGCAAAGTTGCCAAATATTGTTAAAATTACGATAAAATCACAATGGCGGGAAATGAAACGTTACTGCAAATTGCAGTGGATTAAAATGAATTTCACGAAAAAAACGTTCACCGAGACAAATGTGGGAGATAAATATTCTCATTTATAGTTATAATTATCATAATATAGTTTATTAGTTGAAAAATAATTTCAATCTTTGACTTCAATAAAGAATAAAAATTCAAGTAAGCGTCGTGTAAAATACGGGAAAAACCGGGACACTTTTGCGAAAAAGTCGGGACGACCAAAAATACAGAAAATACCGGGACTGTCCCGGGAAATACGGGACGTATGGTCACCCTAGACATTAGGATTACAAATACGGGACATTGCCAATTATCGCCAAAACCAAACAAAGTTGCCAAATATTGTTGCAATTGCGGAAAAATCACAGCGGCGGGAAATGATGCATTACTGCAAATTGCAGTGGATTAAAATGTGTTCCACGAAAAAAAAAAACGTTCACCAAGGCAAATGTGGGAGATAACTATTCTCATATATAGTTGTAATTATAATGAAATAATTTATGAGTTGAAGAATAATGTCAATCTTTGACTTCAATAAAGAATAAAAATTCAAATAGGCTTCTTGTAAATTACGGAAATACGGGACGTACGTCATCCTATCTTATCACGACCCAGAGAGAAGATCATGGGCCCCCACCTAGCTTGAAGGTGCCTGCCTAATAATTCATAATACTTACTCTTTGATTTCATTGTACCAAATTTCATTACTGCGAGGTGTCTATGCTCTTTCGGCCGTGACCGGGTGGGTCCTTGCATAAAAACGATCTTGAGAGAATATCGAGTAGGTAGCCCAGATTCTCGCAACTTTTCCCAGAAATAAATTTCTCCTGAATGAGAGAAGGGGGCCCCACTAAAAAAACGTAGTAATTTTTCATAATAGTGACCTTTCCAAAGAGAGGGCTGTAAAGCCGGGTTTTCCTAGGAACAAGTTTCCTCTGCCGCGCGTAACGTGATTCACCCAGAGCGACACGCCGTCCACCCACCAATAAGAAAAGCAGTACGTCTGTTTTCCTACAGAGCGTAATGCGGCTCACGACGGCGCTTTACGTCGGGCGTGATTGGCGGACTGCTTCTAGAGGAGTCAAATACGTCGTGCGCCGCGCGTTTTGCCGATGTTCTCTTCACTCTTGTGTTTTTTCTTTCCCTTCCCTTCAAACCGGAGCATGAAGACGACAAAGTAGCTGATGCCAAGGCCATATACTATAATATAGCCACCCTGATCTGATGCGTCCCTCTAGGAAAACATTAACGCGCAGCGTGATTATGCAACACGTTTCTGCCGACGGGAAATTATACATTTCGGTTCACGCGGCGAAAAACACCTATTCCTAGGAAAACCCGGCTTAAGAAAAAGTCTGCCCACAGCCCTCTACGCCCCTGGACAGAGGGTTCTGATTAAAAATATATATAAACCCAGGCTGACCATATTTCTTTGAGAAAAATACGGGAAATCCAGCTTCGAAATACGGGGAAATACGGGACATTGCCAATTATCACCAAAAATGATGTCAAAAAGCAAGCAAAGTCGCCAACTCATGCTAAAATAAAATAAGTTGCCAATCGCGGAAAACAAGCGCCACTTCAAATTTCAGTGAAAGAATGACAAATGGTTTTTTTTTTAGATGAATATTCTCTTGTTTATAGTCGTAATTATCGTAATGCAATTTCTGAGTTAGACAGATAATCGTTGATTTGAAGAATAAATAGTGAAGTTGGCTTCGTTAAAAATACGTGAAAAACCGGGACATTTTTGCAAAAGAGTCGGAATTGTCCCGGGAAATACGGGATGTATGGTCACCTTATTTTCTTACTATACGTATGGTCACCTTATTTTCTTACTATATAAAGTATATATCCTTTACCAAGGGTTTTTCCTTTTCAAGGTTGAATTTTTAATTTGATCATTGAAAAGTAATTAACGTTAAAATACCTACTCCACGGCTCTCAGGGCCGGATTACGATGTTTAAACATACTGTATAGTCAGGGCCGGGCTTATGAATTTTTGCGGCCCTGCAAAAAAAAAAAAATGTATATAATCGCTCTATAACTTACGAACTTCTCGAGTTGTCAACACAAATACTTCGGCAGTCGTATTCAAACATTTGTTTGGCGTCATTGGCAATGTTTGGCGAAAATAATCGTTCACGCAGTGTCATTCGCCGTCAAATTGCTCCTACATTACACGAGGGGGGGGGGGACGCCAGATATATCCTGACTGACAAAAAAAAAAAGGCTTGATTGTTTGTATTGGCGTGTACCACATATATATCACCTCTTAATGTTTTTCCCCCGATCTTTTCAGAATCAATCAGAAATCATCGAACACTGATTAACTTGACCAATAAATTTCATCCGTATGTAATACGTAAGGTGACCATATTTCTTCGAGAGAAATACGGGAAATTGGGATTCCAAATACGGGACATCACCAATTATCGTTAAAAATGGTGCCAAATCCGAACAAAGTTACCAAATATTGTTGAAATTACCGAAAAATCACAATGGCGAGAAATGCATTACTGCAAATTGCAGTGGACTAAAATGAATTCCACGAAAAACAAAACGTTGTCCAAGACAAATATGGGAGAATAATATTCTCATTTATAGTTGTAATTATCACAATATAATTTATGAGTTGAAAAATAATTTCAATGTTTGACTACTGTATTTGTATTTGTATAAAGAATAAAAATTCAAGTAGACTTCGCGTAAAATACGGAAAAAACCGGGACATTTTTGCCAAAATGTCGGGATGGCCAAAAATACAGAAAATACCGGGTCTGTCCCAGGAAATAAGGGACGTATGATCACTTTATATAAATATATATATATAAGTAAATATAAAAATAAATATAAATACGGTGACCATACATCCCGTATTTCTTGAGACAGTCCTGGTTTTCTTTCTTTTTCCGGCAGTCCCGACTTTTTGGCAAAAGAGACCCGGTTTTTCCTGTTTTTTGCATGATGCCTACTTGGATTTTAATTCTTTATTGAAATCAAAGATTGAAATTATTTTTCAACTCATAAATTATTTTATGATAATTACAACTATAAATGAGAATATCAATCTCCAACGGTTCTCGGTGAACGTTTTTTTTCGTGAAATTCATTTTAATCCACTGCAATTTGCAGTAATGCTTCATTTCCCGCCATTGTGTTTTTTTCGTAATTTCGCCAATATTTGGCAACTTGTTGCACTTTTGGCGTTGTTCCTGGCGATAATTGGCGATGTCCCGTATTTGGAATCCCAATTTCCCGTATTTCCCTCGAGGAAATATGGTCAGCCTATACTACTCACTCATATACCTAATCACTACTTTTTGTATGGCTAGGGTGACCATACGTCCCGTATTTCCAGGGACAGTCCCGGTTTTTTCTGTTTTTTTGGTCGTCCCGACTTTTTGGCAAAAGTGTCCCGGTTTTTCCCGTATTTTACACGAAGCCTACATGAATATTTACTCTTTATTGAAGTCAAAGATTGACATTATTTTTCAACTCATAAATTATTTTATGATAATTACAACTATAAATAAGAATATTAATCTCCCACATTCGTCTTGGTGAACGTTTTTCTTCGTGGAATTCATTTTAATCCACTTCAATTTGCAGTAATGGTTCATTTCCCACCATTTTGATTTTTCTGTAATTTCAACAATATTTGGCAACTTTGTTCGGTTTTGGCGTTATTTTTGGCGATAGTTGGCAGTGTCCCGTATTTTCCCATATTTGGAATCTTAATGTCCCGTATTTCTCTCGAGGAAATATGGCCAGCCTATGTATGGTATACACTGAGCTATAAGTAGGCTGACCATAATTTCCTCGAGAGAAATACGGGACATCAAGAATCCAAATACGAGAAAATACGGGACACCACCAATTATCGCCAAAAATGACGCCAAAATCAAACAAAGTTGCCAAATATTGTTGAAATTGCAGAAAAATCAAAATGGTGGGAAATGAACCATTACTGCAAATTGAAGTGGATTAAAATGAATTCCACGAAGAAAAACATTCACCAAGACTAGGCTGACCATATTTCCTCGAGAGAAATACGGGACATTGGGATTCCAAATACGGTAAAATACAGGACATCACCAATTATCGCCAAACACGATGCCAAAATCAAACAAAGTTGCCAAATATTCCTGAAATTACGGAAAAATCACACTGGCGGGAAATGATGCATTACTGCAAATTGCAGGTGGATCAAAATGTATTACACGAAAAAAAAAAAGTTTACCAAGGCAAATGTGGGAGATTAATATCCCCATATATAGTTGTAATCATCATAAAATAATTTATGGGTTGAAAAATAATGTCAATCTTTGACTTCAATAAAGAATAAAAATTCAAGTAAGCTTCGTGTAAAATATGGGAAAAACAGGAAATACCGGGACTGTCCCGGGAAATACGGGACGTATGGTCACCCTAACCAAGACAAATGTGGGAGATTAATATTCTCATTTATAGTCGTAATTATCATAAAATAATGTCAATCTTTGACTTCAATAAAGAGTAAACATTCATGTAGGCTTCGTGTAAAATACGGGAAAAACCGGGACACTTTTGCCAAAAAGTCAGGACGACCAAAAAAACAGAAAATACCGGGACTGTCCCGGGAAATACCGGACGTATGGTCACTCTAGCTATAAGTTTACTCAGTGATGATATATTACCCCGAATCTGTAGTTCATTCTTTTCTTCCTAGACAGCAGGACGAGTTCGAATATTTTGGGTCGCTTTTCGGCTATTTTTGAGGATGATTTTGGCTGGAAATTTTTTAAGGATCTGGCAACTCTAGTACAGAAGGACGTAAAACAAGTCAAGTCAAACGGTGTGGAATGTTCAACATGTGGTGCTCATTCCAGGTAAATCAATTCTTTTTATTAAGTTTGAAGTAGTTTCTTCCATGTGAATTTTCGCGTTAAAGAAAGGTAAAGGTCGTGGTTTCGAATCCCGGTGTGTTTGTGTGAGAATTTCGTGTGTAAGGAACTCCAAGAGACAGGAGAAATCACTTCGTGAAGCCTCGTTTTCCTAGGAATAGTTGTTTCGCGCCGCGTGAACCGAACAGTATCATTTCGCGTCGGCAGCAACGTGTTACCTTATCACGCTACGCTTTTGTTTTACTAGCGGAGCGTATCGGATCAGGGAGGCCGATAGTATAGTATATCATAACTGCTAATTCTCCCGAAGTTTTAGCTTCCGTTCCATCTCTCGACCTCCCGAAAAGTCTCCCGAATTTTTACGAAAATCGCAAAAAAATCCCTATAATTGTCTCTAAAAATTCCCTACTTCATTTGAAAAGAATCCCCGCTTCTGAAAACAATCCCAAGTCCGGGTTTTAATCTTTTTATACCTAGAATATACTTATTTATACAACATGCAGGACCGTTATTTATTCAAATATACTGTTATGTTTCTTTTGTTTCATGATATTTTTCATATTTGAACGAGTTTTTAGCATCCGCAGTGTCTAATGGCCTTGGCGATTTTTTGGTCAGGTCGTCGGACATGTTTGGCGCAGAAAAAGAAAGTCTCCAGAAATCGCCAATCTGAATTATACAGCACCTGTGCTCCAGATTCTTTAAATAAATGAAAATAAATAACGGCCCTGCATGTTGTATAAATAAGTATATTCTAGGTATAACGTTAACATGTCCGACGACCCGACCAAAAGTCGCCAAGTACCCCAAAGTAAAGTTCCGAAAGTGATTGTTGAGGCCCAAAAACCGTTGTTGCCGGACAGTTTTCTGCCCATTTGGGGCATTTGCCCTGCTCTGACGAAATTTTAAGGTAGCCTATCGTTCGAGTCGGGTCCCATTTGGTATATATATGCAAAATTTGGCGATCAATTTAAAACTGTAGATTTGTATTAGAGGACAGACAGAAAATCAATTTTATATATGTAGAAATATGAATTTGTTTGACATATAGTAAATTATTTTTTTACTAGTAATTAATATTAGGCTTATGGAAATTTACACTTATGTATGCTAAGGTAATAACTACATAAGGCGCTTTTGGCAAGGTTTTTTCCAAAACTGGCAAGAAGAAATGTTTCTTTGGAGTGGAAGGAACTGGTTTTCTTTGTCATACATGTTATAACTCAAACGCAATGACCTTTTTTGCATGGATCTGTCTTGGTCCTTTTCCCATTTTTAATTTTGATTTTCAAATTGTAATTCTTTCACTCTGATTCGAATAAAAAAAAAAAAATTATAGGACCAAGACAAGGTTAACCTTCCATAGGATGAAGAACGACACAACACTTCAGAGAGAAATACTCTGTCAAAGAGTTCTAGTTGAAATAATTTCAACAATTAAGATATTGAGACAAAATTCTAAATAGTTACCGGACGGTTATGAATCTCTCTATTTTCCTAACTGTGAAAGAAGTGTAATGTTTGAATAATTCTGTCATTGTAGGTCTGTTGCTTTCTGATGCAAGACTTTTCAACAGAGAGATCAGCTTGCATTCCTGCCTCGAAGCTTGGAACTACAACCCAAAGCAGAATTGTTCTGCAATGAGCTCTCAACTGACTGGCTGGAACTGTTTTATTTCTTGTTCTTTTCTTAAATTTCTTTCAAATTGTTCTGCGATGTGCATTGCAGATTTTGGCATATTCTGCTTTGTGGGAACTACAGAAAACCAACCACCACTTTGGCAATGGTGGGTTTCTAACCCGGGGTTTTTGGTTGCGAGTCCGTCACTATAACCACTCGATCACCACGGGGGTATTTTACCTAGTGGTGTAATGTGATAGGTCCCCCTCGTGATGTACAGTGGGTAACCACAAGTCATTGTTTCTACATATTTGAGCTCATAACCTCAGCCAAGAACCTTGACCGCACATCTTTAATTTGAGACTTTTCTTCTATGAAATATGCATTTTTAAACTTGGAATAATCGTCTTTAATTATTACAAAGTACCTGTTTCTGATAGGTGATTTCTCTGGCATAGGTCCACATACATCTGTGTGAATAAGTTGACCGCACATTCATGCCATAAATGTAAGCTATCATCGTTAACACACTCAGAAGCTGATTTTCAAAACCTCTTAACTCAAAACTCTTAACAGTCTATACACACTGTTATGCCCGATATTGACAGCCGTAGTTTCACCATTAGTTTTCTTGAATTCACATATCTTACTGTCAGTATACTCATGTAGGCCTTTATCTAGTGCAGCTACAGATGAGAAAAGGTTTTGGTTACAATCTGGAATGTACCAAACCTTGGCAAGACTGCCTTGTTTCGGGGTGTAATGTGATGGGCCTCCTCGTGGTGCACACTGGGTGATGCAAAATCTATCGCATGTCATTGTTTCGGCATATTTGTGCCCATATCCTTTATTTTCAATAGCCCATTTTGTACGTGTATACTTTCACAGATCTTACAGTTCTCGTCTTGCGTTTTGTCCTGTCTATGTATACAACCAATCAATATAAGTTGTATTCCCGAATTCTTTTTGTGATCCACAGACAACAAATTGAAAACAAAATATTTTCAGTCAGAAGAAAAATATTTTTATCAATTAAATTTATTTTTTGTTTGCATTTCAAACATTAAACTTAATGATCATAAACTATGAATCACAAAGCAGCTCAATTATTGCCCACAAAAAAAAACAATGAATTATCTCACCAACATGAAGTCCGTCGGTTATTAATTTTAGCCGCAAATTCAAATCAGTCCGATCAAGTTCAAAAATCCAGTTTGGAGGTCAGGATGGTCATTTTCTCCCCAGTAAGAAACATGAGTATGGAAACAACCTGAAAATGGACCAAGTCGAGTGGTGAAAACATGATTCATCGGGCTATCTCATTACTAAGTATGGTGAGACAACCTCCACCAGCAATTAGTGCACCAAAATACAAACTAATTTATTATTTTATTTTAATCTTGAAATGTCATGATTACAGAAATAATGGAAATAGCAATCGCTTATAAATATTGCTTGTGATCGGAGTCACACCTCGGATCATGGACAATGCTCTAAGCACAGCTGGCTCACCGTATTTTCCCATCTCAAAATGAAATATGGCATCACTAAATTAATTTGCATATTCCTACATAAAATATTGCAGATCCGAAACACTGATCGGCCGCAATCGCGAACAATCAAAGCGATCGATTGCCAAAAATCAGGTACTCTGCTGGTTCCACATCGCTCGTTTTAACACTGCACACAAACTTGCAAGCCACATCGTTGTAGAAAAAACTACTGGCCTAAGAATTGCCATTTTCTATTTATTTGCCACCAAATGACACCATTTATAGAGAGATCTAGAAGATCTGATACCTCCACTCATGGGCGGGACCCCCCCCCCCCGTATCTCAGCTTCAGAGGGGGAGAAGACTGATCTAATGTATATACACTGAAGAGCCAAAAAAAACTGGGACACCTGCAGTGTAGGGTGCGCTGCAACACGACATGGTATGGACTCGACTAATGTCTGAAGTAGTGCTGGAGGTAATTGATACCATGAATCCTGCAGGGCTGTCCATAAATCTGTAGGAGTAGGGGGGGGGGAGATCTCTTCTGAACAGCACGTTGCAAGGCATCCCAGATATGTTCAATAATGTTCATGTCTGGGGATTTAGGTGGCCAGCGGAAGTGTTTTCCTGGGGCCACTTTGTAGTAATTCTGGACGTGTGGCGTGTCGCATTGTCCTGCTGAACTCATCCAAGTCCGTCGGAATGCACAATGGACATGAATGGGTGCAGGTGATCAGACAGGATGCTTACGCACCTGTCAGAGTCGTATCAGGGGTCCCATATCATGCCAACTGCACATGCCCCATACCATCACAGAACTTCCACCAGCTTGAACAGTCCCCTGGTGATGTAGGGTCCATGGATTCATGAGGTTGTCTCCGTACACATCCATCAGCTCGAAGCAGTTGGAACTCTTCAGACCAGGCAACGTGTTTCCAGTCCTCAACAGTCCAATGTCGGTGTTGTCGGGCCCAGGCGAGGCATAAAGCTTTGTGTCGTGCAGTCATCAAGGGTACACGAGTGGGCCTTTGGCTCTGAAAGCCCATATCGATGATGTTTCGTTGAATGGTTCACATGCTGACACTTGTTGATGGCCCAGCATTGAAATCTGCAGCAATTTGCGGAAAGGTTGCACGTCTGTCACGTTTAATGATTCTCGTCAGTTCTCTTGGGCGAGGGGTAGGGGTGACGTCATTTTTGTTGTGTAACGTGTTTGGTTATGATTTGTGTTGTGCACGTTATGTTGCTTGTGAGTGTTTTGTGTGTGTTAGAGTCCTGTCACGTTGAGCTTTTGTAAGTGTAGGATATTTTTGGGGTGTCTTTGGCAGAGATATTCATCACTGTCATAGTCAGATATCTGCTGGAGGTGATCATGTTCCGATCTTTCTATCTCTGTGTTGAAGTTCTTGGCTAGCTTTTGATTAAAAGCAAACAGGGTCTTGACCCCTGTGTCCTGACGAAGGCTTCTGTTCCGAAGGAACCATGGGGCTCGTAGGACTTATGTATTTATTTTGTTCACGCTCGAGCTTTACTATGAGCGAGTCTCTGCAGTAAAACTACGTAATGGCTCCATACATTAACGTGGGTCGTAGTACTAACTTGTAGAGAATGATCTTGTTTTTCATGGATAGAGAAACTCTGTATTGGCAAATCCTTCTCTTGTTGTGTGCGGCAACTGTCATTTGCTTCACCGCCTCTTTGCCATGTAGCGTGAACATAAGTCGCTTGTCGAGGATAATTCCGAGGTATTTGGCTCTGTCTGTTGGTGTTATTCTTGAGCCCCCCTACCTCCAGGTAGGCCTGGGGGGGGGGAAGGTTATTTGGTCTAACTCCCGTGATCCAAATGAACACTGTTTTATCAGCGTTCAGTCTTGTTCTGCTGTTCACAAACCATTGCTCTATGTCTCTTGCATTTTCCTTAAGGCGTTCCGATGCACACAATGGACTATGATGGCACTGGGCAACCGCGCTGTCATCAGCTTAAAGGGCTGTGAGTCCCACAGGACTCACGGGGAAGTCGTTCATGTGATAATTATGTAGTGCCGGTCTGAGAATGCTTCCTTGGGCTATGGAAACCCGTATTGGTCGCTCGGAGGATAAAGTATCATTAATTTTGACTCTGAAGGATCTGCCTTCTAGATAATTTTTGAGAAAATTTATTAAGCTATGTGGCAAGTTCATGCTAATTAGCTTATACAACAGCCCATTATGTCAACCTTTATCGAAATTTTTTGATAAATCGTAGAGGGCCCTTATAACTGTCACGCGGTTGGCTCTAGCCCATTGCAAGTATTCAATCACCCTCAGGAGTTGCGTTGTCGTAGAATGCCCATCTCTAAAGCCATGTTGCTCCGGTATCAGTATTCTGTGGTAGTCATTATAGTCATGGACTCTTCTGACTACCACACGTTCGAACACTTTCCCAAGCGAGCTGAGAAAAGAGATTGGCTGCCAATTAGAGGCAAGGGACAAATCCTGGCCAGCCTTTGGAATTAGTCTTATGATAGCAAATTTCCAGATTTTTGGAAAGTAAGAAACCAGCGTTAAATGTGGGTAAAACAGTTCATCACAACTGGACTCAAGGCAGGGTCATAACTGTTTGGGCGTAGATTTATTATAGTTATCTCGAGATGCTGAAAATAAAAATTTATCAAAAATGTGCATTTTTAGCTTTGCTTACCGTTCTTTTGGGCTAGAACCGTAAGATTCACATTCTAACGTGGAAAAAAATTTTGTTTTATAAACACACTCATTCAAATATTTTACTAAAAGATTTGAACAACTGTGTTTTTTCAGATGTGAGAAATGTTTTTCTGTTCAACCGATCCAACAATGTCGTTTGGGAATAGAAATTTTGAGAGGTGACGTGGTCTCTTTTTCAGAAACAAGGAAAAGAAACTCCCGGATTTTTCGGACTGAAGGATGTGTGTGATTCAGTACATACTCCATTCCACAGTCGTTTCCTACCCTACTTTTCGCGGGAAAATGCTTTGCACTGTCTGGGGGTTACAACAATTTTTTTTGGGGGGGGGTGTCTGTTCCGTGTCCTAGTCTGTATGGGTGTGTTCTGCTGTCCTGTTGCTTGTAGACAAACATTTGTCTGATGGCGCTGTCTGTCCACCCTTGATCATTTAGAATTTCGTTTTGTAGCGTTCACTCTCAAGGCTCTTTGAGAAGATAGGTGACTGTATAATATGATGCTCTTTTGTTGTTTTCTTTGCGGTCCTAGACTACTAGGGTGGGGCCGGTCTATCTGTTGGTATTGTGTGTGTCCGAGAGAAGCTTTTTCTCCCTCATTCAGAGGGGAGAAGAAGAAAGAGAAAAAATGGCACAAATTTAATTGATTATCAATAGCATCACTGCTTGAAGCTATATGAAGAAATTGATTAGGAATCTGGAAACGGCTTTGTCTGCTCTTTAAAACGTCAAACATCCTAGACGTTTGTAAAACTGTCCAAAAGAATGTCATAGACCGGTGTCAAGACAATGCAGATCTTGTAACACAAAATCAGTAATTATTTAGTTACCTCTGATCCGATTTACGTGTGAATAGCAAAAAGTAAAAGCAAGTTACCTTACGCATCAACATAAATTCCATAAGAAAAAAATTTCAAGTTGAAAACCATCATTATAGTCGATTTTTATGGAGCTAAAATATCCCCGACTGGAGGTTAAAGCAAAAGCCTACTTGAATTAGACAAGCATTCATGAAGAGGGAGTTCACTACGCAATTATCATTTATAAATTAAAGCAACAACATTGTATATATCAACCCATTACAATATAGTTAGAAAAATCAAAATTTTCAAATGTCAAGTAACATCTACAGCCAAAATTATGTTCTAGCAGTTTTTTAATGTTCATATCAGTATCAATATCACAAATATTGTCTTTCGATGGCCAAGTAAAACAGTTCCCCCTTTTTTTTTCAGAAACTTTAACTGACATTTTCTATTTTTCAACAACTTGGCCTGTTGAATACTTCATTTTGCATTTCCCCGGAAATGGAACTAAAATCCAGTTGCTAAAATTTATTTCACACTTTTCTTTGGCTAGCTCATCATTATACTGTTCTGCTTGAACTTCTCCGGTTTGTCATCAGCTGCGGAAAGTCATCCTTAATTTTTATTACTATGGCACTATTAAATATGGTGACTGCATATTTATCATGGTGCAGATAATCAGACATCACCACTATTGGAACAGATTTGAGAGTATCATCATAAATGAAGTAAGCTATAGTAGTATATATTGTAAATGATGTAAAAACCCAATGGGATGACTGAATTTCATCTCACTAGAAAAGAAACTATAGTTTTCACTAAAATCAAAATACAACAGTAATGTATTAGATTAGAAAAATTTCTAAAAAAATTTAAGAAGTAATGACATCACAAAGATTAATTTACACATATGACATAATTTCCGACATTTCACATCTGGTCGTTTCCAAACCAAAAATTTGTTTTATTTACCATTGATTAATTGTGAAAACGGGCACAATAGAAAAAAAAAGTTTTCTCAATTTCATTTTCTATTTTCCAACAATTGAATTATATGTAGTTCAGAATAAAAATATCCATTCCAACTTAATTTCCGATGATAAAAATCTATGTTTTCGACCAAAACACTGTATTTTTTATGTGTAACGAGAAGCGAGAAAAATCAGAATAATTTTTTTATTATACTATCTCTCCCATTGTGAAAGTGTTTATCTGCATGATTTGAACTCGTCAAAAGTGTCATGGCGGAACCAAGCCAGCATCAATATGACCCTTCCCCACACAAAGGAGGAACTCGAATTAGAAGAAAACTTCACTTTTCTTATCAGAAGCACATCAGAATGACTTGAATTTTTCTGATCCGTTGTGTAGAATTTTAAGGATTATTTTAATGAAGTCGACGGATTTCTCAGACATCAATTTTCCTTAGTTTTCCACAAAGCATACAATGTGAACCACAAAGTGTGTGTGTCTTACTTTACACAGTGATGGCTCAATTTTGGGACACATTTCATTTTTCGAATATTAGACCTAATGGATACGGAGAAAGAAAAGAAACTTGACAACCACAGGATTCGGTTCGGCATACGACAATCAAACAGAGCAAACAATTTTTCGTGATTCGAATAACACATGTATATCCAAATATGGACAAATTACACTTTTAAGACTAATTCTGGATTATAATATATACCACTAGCTATAATACCCGGCGCTGCCCACATTTTCTTCAATGACAATTTACATGTGATATTTTCCTTTCTTTGAAGAACATACAAACCTTGTCTAAGTTAATTAATATGGTGACTTCCTGTGCAACTCATGAAATAAAAAATCTAGATTTAAAGAAACGTACAAATGAATATTTTATCCCCCTTTTTAAGGGGCGCAAAGTATTTTGATTCCTCTCCCTTCCTTGAACTTCAAATTATCCACATTTGCCTGTTTCAGTTTCCAAAAATTCTTAGTTAAAGCTGTGGAATTTCTTCGATGTACTTAATGGGCCCATGATTAATTTCAAAACATCCTAAACTAGATCAATTTATGCAGTTGAATATTGAAAGACAATACAGAGACATTAATTTTTGTGCTCGAGAGGATATAAGTAAAAAGTTGGATATTCATGCAATAACATTCATTTCAACTCAAAAATAGGTCTGGCTAATTACTACATATTTTATTTTCTGGGCTTCGTGTCTCTGAACGAACTCAATATATCAAAAATTGAGAATTCAATACAATTTTTAAAATTATTGATGTGGCGGAAAACCCCACTAAGTTTCCGCATTTCTACAGTAAAATCTGCAATTTTAACACTTTCTTTGGGGATCATTTTTTGCCTGACCCTCAAAGTGATGCTGATGATTCTGACGACTATTAAAGAAGTGACAAACCATTAACTATTATAAATATACTGGCAGCATTAAAGAAGTGACAAACCATCGTAAAGGCATAGACACGTCTGAAACTCATTGCTAGGGAACCATGATAACCAAAGTAAACTCTCCGAAAGTGATTGTTAAGGCCCAGAAACCATTGTTGCCCGACAGTTTTTTGCCCATTTGGGGCATTTGCCCTGCTCTGACGAAATTTTAAAGTAGCCTATCATTCAAGTCAGGTCCCATTTGGTATATATGTAAAATTTGGCGACGATCAAACTAAAATTGTAGATTTGTAGAGAGAACACACACACACACTAAATCAATTTCAGGTACATAGATATGTTAATTGGAGGGAAAAGTGGTGGGACACTTTTCCCTCCTTGACAATACACCACCCAGGCTTAATTGACATTCGTCAATTTTAGCCATTGTCGTTGTTAAGGATAAAAAGAGGTGGAGCTAAGCTGTACAAATGAGTATTTTCGGGGACATTCATCGCACAGAACTTGATTGGGTCCAGCTTAGTCAGGAGACATGTATGCACTCTGTCCAAATCTGATTCTTCGACATATCGATGTCTTCCTACTAGCCTGGCTCCACAAAGATGATACTAGGCCCCTCTTCATCTAGGTCTGGTCCGACCATCTTAACTCTTTCTGGCCTTTTTTGCAGGAATCTGACAAGCCAGACTAGTTTTCTTGTCGGTCCAGGTCTTATTAACATATTAGCCATCCATGTTGCTTCGGAGGGAGTTTTTGAGTGGAATGCTTTTGTATGTTGACAAGATGTGACATAGTGAAATTTTTTCCCCGTTCACCACAACTGCGGCAATCGTTGGGAATGAACTTTAACCTTCCGAGGTTAGCAGAGAACAGGCCATGTCCGGTAATGAACATTACCAGTTCTCTGCACCACTTGCTGTTCGTCGTAGGATCTTGTGTGCGGGTCTTCCTGAAGCCTCTGGGCCATTCCATTATCAAGTCACCCCTTAACCTGGCTTTCACAGCGGATATCGTTTCTGATGCTGCTATTCTTAGTGGCCTCTTTTGCAACAGGCCTACAACGTTACAAATATTCCATCATTACACTTCACTCACAATTTGAAGTATAGATGGCAGCACTGAAATATCAAACACAACACTAGCTACGCACTCACTTTGTCCCAGACTCTGCTACCTAGCTGGTCTGGAAGAGATCTCTGCAACAAGATAAGTCCGGTGACAGGGTCCCTGGCGTTCATTCATTCAGTGACTTCCTTTGCACAGCGAATAGCCTTCTCATTACCCCCTCAAAACCTGCATGCGCCTTTATTTGTGTTATCTTGATGTACGGGTGGGTGCCTGTGGAGCAATGATCTTATTTTCCAGGCTGTCAAATGTATTGTTTGTGTTTTCTGGAGAGACTGTCCGTTCTTATGTGAGCAACGCTGAGAGACTGATAGCTTTCAACTGCTTTCCCAATAATTTTACCTTAGCAATTAGGGGGCAGTGCTATTGTCCACTATTATGAAGAAAACGGTAAAGCTTGTCCCTCTCTCTGTAACGCTCCCCATTCTGAAAGTTAAAATGGTCTACCTCCATTCAAGGGATTATAATATTTTATTAAATTAATTATACCCATTATGGGGGCCAGAACTTGAAATACCAGACAAATGCACACGTTAATATTCCTTACAGAACCTCATTATAGAGCGACCTAGTCCCTTTACAACCCGGAACCTGTCTGCTTATTTCATCTTGATCATAGAACTGTTTGACCATTTCTCTTGCTTCTGAAGTTAGTGAAATTGGTTGATTTATGAATTTCAGAAAAAGAAAAAGTCAACTTAGTTTCAGATTCAATTTTGGTCTGAAACAATCGTCTTATAACAGCTTTCTTTTGGGAGAGGATGGTAATAATTGTTTAGCTTGAAATGCGGCTATTCCCAAAGCACGGGAGTTGACATAGTGGGAATTCAGGTTGAGAGATTTATCTGATGGTTTTCGTTTTAATGGTCTACATTTGGCCATTTTTTTTTTTTACATGTTCTGTCTTGTGTTTTATTTTTGATTGTACTGAGTTTGGCTATTTTGACAAATTTCCATTCTTTAGACTTTTAGCTGCTTCTATTTTGTTTTTATCTTTATATTCTACATACTTTTTTCCCCTTTTTAAATTCTCCCTCCTGTCTTTCTGCTGCAGTCATGGCCATTTCAATCTTATTCCTTAAATGAAACCAAGAAAAAATAAATAAAGCGGGACTGATGCATCACATTTCAAGTGAAATTTGAGCAATTAATTTTCAAAAAAATTAGATGATAATATTAACTTTTCACATAACTAAAAAGAGAATGACTTGTTGGACTAAGAGTGGTTGAAACAGAATTTCAATATTTTGTGACTGATGTTGCACCAAAATTGAAGCCTAGTTTTAAAGCTCTTGATAGCTCTCAAAGTTGTTTGTTGAATTTGAGCTGATGAAAATAGTGGTTTCATTTAAATGTTAGACTGACAAAAATTTGGGAAAACATTCAGAGCAACGTAATTGTTCACAAGTTAAGATTATTTTTTCTCTTTCGATATCAATTTTTCTTTACTTGACTGGTTGTTCAACCTGAAACTCCCTGGTCCTGTTCTTTCTGGAACTTCTCTATCATAGCACGCCCAATCAATGATTCCCATCTTTTGTACCAGTCCTCTATTGTATTCTGCGTGCGTTGAGTTCCCATTTCTATTGAATCAGTCTCACCAGAATGTTGGTGAGAATAATGGTGCTGCTCGAACAGCAGTGCCGTCGCTCATGCAACGTTGTAGTCGTCCTTCCACATAATTGGTTTTAAACCACTGAGCAAAACCCTGGGCTATCTTTGGCATATGTTGAGCTAAAAGTAAAATGCTGCAAGAATATCATATGCTGGAACAAATGCATAAATGGCGCGGCATCAGGCTAAAATTTTCGTCATGGCTGTAGCTAGACGCCAGTCCGTATGCTTGGATTTTTCTCCACCTACATTGGCAAAGGTGGAAAAGTTTCTCTTTAGTGACAACCGGCTGCAAACTCTGATTTCATTGCATTTAAAGCTGCTTTCTCTAGGTTTGTGAGGGTTCTCTCCAGCAATATCAATTAGGTCTTAAAATAAGCTCTTAAAGATTTCTTAGCTTTTACTGAACATTAAAGCGTACACCAGAGGAAGAATTCTGCAACTCTCAGACAACTGGTGCATGGATTGCTGGAACAGTTTTAAATGTCCCATCCAGGATCCAGTAAAGGGCTGTTGGTACCACATCTGTTCTCTTCACTTCTAAGAAACAACACCGTAAATATTTTCTCTCCATCTCTTGTGGCCTTTGCATAGGAAAGTGGCTTTTTCTCTTGGGGCAGGGGTCGCTATTTCCAAGTCTTTTCTGGATCTCGCCCATTTTCCTCTTAAGCTTCTCATTCTCCACTGTTCCAAATGCCCTACTACTGTAGTCAGCCCTCTGACCCTCCTGTTTTTTCTTCTTGAATATTGAACGTGTCTCCTTGCCTACTTTGATTTTGTATAGGTCTCACCTAACTTGTCGTTGCTACTAACCTTATTGGTTATGTGTGCGCGTCCCCTTGGAGGGCTGCATGGTGAGTGGGACTGCAACAATACGCATTTAATTATGGGAAAAAATCAATGTGAAAGAACTGCTTCGAATAAAACACGTCACTGTAACTGCTGCTTCAAATTCATCAACTGTCATTTTTCTTTCTTAATAGATGAAGCTCTCTGGCACGCAGTAGGTACTTTGAAATCAGTGAAGGCTCTTCGTTCTTGAGATCTGCTTATCAAAACTAACTCACCCAAACAATCTGAACTTATTCAAAAACTCACATCCCTATAACAGTGAAAATACATCCTACGCTGAATTATTTACATGGCGTCATTTCAGATCCTAACTTAATTAACATGAACTATATTGAGCTGGCGTCTCAAGGCGTAACATCTGCCAAACATATGAGCTGCAAAGATGGCAATCCAGCTCCAACACATATTATTCTCATACCCAACATCGCCTAAAGATTTCAAAATCCTGCCATATATACCTAACCTTATTCGATGCTTCAACTGCCAAAAATACGGTCACTCACGAATGGCGTACCATAGTCAACCCACCTGCGGTGAGAATTACCACATTTCAGACAACTGCACTAATTCACCATTCAGCTTATGTGTGTGTGAACATATCTGTTAGTGTGAGTAGGCTTGCGATAGATGCTGTGGCCTAAACGTTGACCAGAACGGGAGCTGTCCTTCCTCTATTTCCATAGTGAACTTGATGTTTTCATGAATTCCGTTGAGATGGTCCAAGAATTGAAGATTTTCTTCACTATACCCCCAAGCATTCATTATAAGCATCAGATGGAGCAGGATTTACAAGTGATGTGCCTATACATTTCAAAAAATTAACTTTGATGGGAAATTTAAGCTCACCAACTGAATTGATAGGTGCATCTCCAAAATAATAAACCATATTCATTAAATTGTCAAAAACTAATGATCGAATTATTTTGGGAGCTGGTGCACACTCTACCATCATAAAGATAGCTAATTTTTCTTTGAACAACACTGTCCACTGCTCATCCAGCTCAATGAGTGAAAGTTTGTTCATTTCATTAAACAGAAACTGTAACAATGCTTGCCTCTATCGCTCTCTGTAAATGATTCATTTCAGCCCTAGCTCTTTTTAACTCTGGATTTTCTCGGCGATTACCAGCCACTGTCAGATACAGTGGGAAATGCACCTTTTCTCAAGCTAGAGCGTTGCAAAGGTGCTGTTATTAAAACTCCCGTCCTTTCATCATAAGACGACTCTGATAGGATTATTCGAAGTGAAATGTAGCTCGCATACCTGTAATAAATTTTTTATTTTAATAATTTGAACATGTAAAACAGAAAATGTTTTTCTTTATGATTGCTTTGGACACAAATCAATGTAAATGCTGAGAAGTAAAAATTCTAACCCCCGTCTTTTTTTGCCTATTTAATGTCGTCGTCGTCCCCTCACTCCTATACTTTTTGGTCATGTCTGCTGGTGTAAAAATATTTAACTCAATATTGGGAAAACAAGCCCTACTCTCAATTTTCCTATATTAAGGGGTCACATACCTCTCTCTCATTAATATAATCACGAAAACGATTCATTTCATAGAATGAACTTGAAGATTGAAATCGCATTGAGTCATTCTTATTTAAATTTTAAAAACTCATTTTTTTTTATAGATTGAACATTCATAAATGGATCTGAAATCTTTTAGTTCTTTTTAATTTCAATATTGTATGGTTAGTCATGTGTGTTGATGTAAAATAATTAATGTTATTTTATCATAGACGAAAACTTATCTTTTTTTAAAAAATAAATATTAGAGAAATGTAAAATTTTATACCATCGCTCAGGCGGAGAGGGGTCCTCCCAGACGGGGCATTGCTTCTAGCGTATGCCCTATCTGGGATGCTGTCTACCTGCGTGTTTGCCGTGCGTGGAGACCCGTAAGGCTGGAGATGGGGATCCTGGTTAGCCTGATGCGCTAGCTTTGGCCTCGGATTAGCCCCGTCTGGGTCAATCGGCTGGTCGCCTCGGTGGCTGAAGGGGTTACACTACTGGGCAGGTAGAGGGGCCGGGCCTGCCGGACGTCGTTGAGGTTTGTTGGTGCTGCTTCACGGCGATCTTGGATCTTGAACGCGTCTGCTCGCCTGCTTCGGTGGTGTATAGCTCCTACCTAACCTGGCGTTGCTACTAACCTTCATCGGTTACGTGTGCGCGTCCCCTTGTAGGGCTCCATGGTGGGCATGGTCGGTAGGGGCCGAACACATTATCTCCAAAATGGGGAAAAATCAAAATGCACCAAAACGTCAAAGAACTGCAATGAGCGAAACTATTGTCACTGATCCTGCTTCTACTGTTTCATTTTTCTTCCTGCATTGTACTTACACTGATAAACCACTGGCTTTCTGCTTTTGTAGAAAAGCCATCATTTGGCAAAACTTCAGCCAATATGTACAGACGTAATCCGGGCTCAAATTGGAGATGGCCGTTAAAAAATACGAAGGGACGTCGAACTTTGTCCTCACAAAATTTCTGGTGTCGTACTCGGGGTTGAGGAAGGCTAATTCTTTAACCTGTTCTGCCGAGATATAATATGAGACGTAATCAGGCAGGTCGTACGAAGACACGGAGAACTTGGAGATGCCACCTGCCAAAAAGTCGTCGGTGATTATTTCGTAAACAACGTAATCGTTTTCACCGACGCGGTCATGTTGGCGAACTGCGCAGACTAATGATCGAGGCGTGGCAAAAAATATTATCAGAAGTAAAGTTGATGTAATCTCAGAGATGTATATGAGACTGTAAGTGTATACCTTAAAGATTTAAAGGAAGCAGGTGTAATCTTGAAGGGAAAAAAAAAAAATTTTAAATTCAGTCCTGGAGATTCTACTCCAGGACTGTTACTATTCTTGTAGGGGTGTAATGTGATAGGCCTCCTCGTGGTGCACTCTGGGTAACGCCAAATCTGGCGTTGCTACTAACCTTCACCGGTTACGTGTGCGCGTCCCCTCGTAGGGCTCCATGGTGGGTGGGAGTGGAACAATACCCATTTAAATATGTGAAAAACTAAAAAAGCACCAAAACGTCAAACAACTGTTCTTAGTGAAACAATTGTCACAGAAACCGCTTCTTCAAATCTATCTACTGTCTCATTCTTCCTTTTGCATAGTTCTGATACCGATAAACAGCTGTCAAAAGTATCACCATTCTTGATAGATAAAGCTCTCTATGGCGCAGTTGGAACTCTGAAATCATTGAAGGCTCTTCGTTCAGGAGACCTTCTCGTCGAAACTAACACTCCCAAACAAGCCGAACTCATTCAAAAGCTCACATCTCTCGGGGACATTCCCATAACAATCAAAATCCACCCCACGCTGAATTATTCACGTGGTGTCATCTCAGACCCTAACTTAATTAACATGGATGAAGATGAACTAACCCAGGAGCTAGCGTCTCAAGGCGTAACATCTGCCAAACATATCATGAGCCGCAAAGATGGCAATCTAGCTCCATCACGTAATATAATCCAGACATTTTCATCCCCAACATTGCCGAAAGATGTCAAAATCGGTTACTATAACCTCCATATCCGGCCATACATACCTAACCCTGTAAGATGTTTCAACTGCCAAAAATTCGGTCGGTCACGAATGGCGTGCCGTAGACCACATTTCGGACAGCTGCACTAATTCAACATTCAAGTGCGTCAATTGCGGTGGCGACCACCCCTCATTTGACAGGAAATGTCCGAAATGGAATGAAGAAAAAGAGATCTAGAAGATCAAGGTTCTCAATAACATCTCATATATTGAAGCACGCCGTCGTATTATTTAATCGGATCTGGGTCAATCATACATTCCCTGACATCTTGCGAGCAGCCATAGTTCTTCCATTCCCGAAGCCTGCAAAAATCCTCAACAACCGAACGGTTACCGACCTATTGCTTTGACCAGTTGTCTATGTAAGCTCATGGAACGTATGGTCAACTATCGCCTTATGCACTACCTTGAGCATATGATAGCCATATTTTTCGATATAGAAAAGGCCTACGACCGTACTTGGAGGCACGGAATTCTTTGGGACCTCTATAATAGCGGCTTGTGGGGCAACTTGCCCATTTTCATTAAGAACTTTCTTGCTCGCCGCATCTTCCGGGTACGGATCGGAAGCACGTTTTCAGCTCCCCAAATTCAAGAACAAGGTGTGCCTCAAGGTAGTATTTTAAGCGTAACACTTTTTATTTTAAGACTCAACGGGGGTGTTGAACCAACTCCCGTTGTCAGTCACTGGCGCACTATACGTGGATGATCTGTTGATATCATATCAATCAGTGAATATGAGTCATATCAATGAATATATCAATCAGTCAAATACCTATTGTAGAGAATACAAAATTCCTCGGCATTTCATTTGATAAGAAACTTACATTTAAACCTCATATTTCACAGTTGAGAGCTCGTTGCATGAAGACGATGAACTTCTTGAAGGTCATCTCTTCTACATCGTGGGGAGCTGACCCTAAGTCGCTCCTTAACTTATATAAAGCTCTAATACGATCAAAGCTTGACTACGGTTCCATTGTATACGGGTCAGCACCTCGGAGCTATCTGAGTGTTCTCGACCCAATTCATCATCTCGCTCTCCGCATTTGCTCTGGAGCTTTCCGAACTTCTCCCATGGAAAGCCTCTATGTCGAATGCAACGAGCCATCACTGACATCAAGACGCCAGCAACTTTCCTTGAAATATTATTTCAAAATGAAGTCTTTACCAGATCATCCACTTCATCGTCTCATCTTCAATCCCTCATTTCATAGACTTTTTGCTGCTCGCCGTTCACGTGTTCCATCTTACGGTCTTCGTATGAGGGCACTTGTGCAAGAACTAGAACTAGACATCAGTCGTGTGGCGCCAGTTGATTTTCAACTGGCACCATGGGAGCAGTCTGTGCCAGATGTCTCTTTCATTATCATTATACCCAAGAGCCACCACAGCAGATGTCATATATCGACAGATATTCTTTAGGCACAGGGGTAGGTTCAACAGGTACTTCCCCATATATACCGACGGCTCTAAGAGCCCTGGGCATATCGATTGTGCGAACAACTGCTGTCAGGAGACATCTTTCAAACTTCACGACTCATTCTTTATTTATTCGGCAGAACTGTACGCAATCCTTCAGGATCTACGTCATATACGACGCAAACGCCACCGACGATGCATCATCTATAGTGACTCTCTCAGCGCATTACAAGCACTGTGTTCCTTCACTTTTCACACTCATCCATGCCATTTTTTGACATTACCTCACTCATCATGGTACTGCAGTAAAATTTTACTGGGTACCAGGTCATGTTGGAATACCGGGCAATGAAAAAGCAGACAACGCAGCTCGAACAACAACTAACATCGATAATAGCCTTTTGGTTCCTGCCAGTGACCACTTCTCAATCCTCCGAGAAGTGATGCATTGTCGCTGGCAGGATCACTGGAACAATCAAATTAATAACAAACTACATTCTATCGGCCATTGTCGTTCGAGCTAACCGAAAGGAGGAAGTTCTGCTTGCCTGGTTACGCATAGGACACAGTCGCCTCACACAATCATATTTGTTATTACGAGAGAGTCAACCAGAGTGCCCTCATTGTCAAAGTCCATTGACCACATCATCGCCATCATTTTACGACCACTTTTGGTCAGAATCATCTTTCAATTCGCGACATCGTCTGACAATTGCGAGGCATCTCGCATTTTTAAATTCATCAAAGCCATTGGTTTTTATGACAAATTATAGTTTTTACAATTCATGTCATTGCTTCACGTTTTATGCATGAAAAGAACAATTCTTGTATTGATTTTATTTGGACATTTGTTCTGGCGCGGTTTGACCTAGATGGTCCTTGCGCCAAAAAAATCAAAAATCCAATCAAAAAACATTTCTAATAAACCTATGGTAAATAATATTTTATAACTTTTCCTCATGTTAAGAGGTATGTAACCCCTTAAGGAATTTTCTTTTTTTCGTCAGCACATTAATATTGAACGTTCTGGTGATTTAAGAGGAAGTTGCGTTTGCTCAATCCTATTAGTGCATAAAATATTTTAAAATACTCGCCCTAGAACTTGAAGGAGTTAAACCATCTTCCCTTCATGCTTTTATCCATGTAAGCAGTGATTCTGGATCGTCGAGGAAACTAAAACCTGAAACCTTATTATCTTTATCATAATTTCCCTGACAATTAGGGGCTACACAATGATGCGGCATTGCTTTTTCTTTACGTGAACTACATTATTATTAACGAATAAATTTAAAAAAGGCGAAAGCTACGGCGCACACAAAAATAACGGATTTCAAGCTATGGAGAGGGAGACGCGAGAATTCCTGTCCACTAGTCGTGACGTCACTAAGCTACTTGACAGCTCTGCAGAAGCTTTCTGCTTTAGAAGGTAATGGCCTAGAGGTACCATCATCTGTTTTCATCTTGATTATCAGTCGCCTTTCGCTCCTCTTGATTATGCTGCGTACATGTGAGTCGCGTGTTCACTCTTGCTTTAAATCTATTTTTCACATGATGTAGATTATCGGAGCCGAAGTTACAGACCTCGCTCGATCACTGCCGGAACAAGGGAAGAGAAAGTCGTCGCCTTAAGGCTGCTTCAAACAGGTCTCTCTCGCTGAGCGAGCTTGGCCCGTTACTCAGGTAGAAGGGTTTTATCCGCACATTGATATTTATAGAAACTCCTTCAAACAGTTTCACAAACGCTTGTTCAAAGGTAGTTTTGCTTATATGGTCAACTCGAAATATCGCCCAACGTTTTCTAGATGTACCGTGCATCACGGCACCGACAACGTAACGTACTGTAAGATCTTTTGACAAAAGCAGACTTGCCAACATTTGCTCAGCTCCCTGAGAGCCGTATTCACCGACATCTTTTAAACTGTAGTCACAATTTTTTGATGAGAGATCAACATAGATTGGTTAAAAACCTAAATTTAACCAATCCGTGTCGACCTGTTATCAAAAAATTGTGACTATAGTTTAAACCATGTCGGTAAATACGGCCCTGAAGGAAATGCTTTGATGTAAAAAAGAAGCCAGGAAATGGCCTACAGAGCATCTCTCCTCCTCTGTGATCTTGTACATCAGGTGAAGGATAAAAAAGAGCAAAAGTCAGACCTAAAAAAGTATCCTGCTTGGTTAGGCGTGAATGTATTCGCTTTTTTATGGGGTAAGTCTTCTGGAGAGAGGTTTCAGCTGGTTCACAATCGTAGTACAGAGATGATTTCTTTAATGGAACAAGTTGCAGCTTCTGCTACATTTACCGGCAGGCTCGTCTCGCTTCATGGAGGAGAAAATTATGTAATGGCTTTTCCGTGTAGATAATTAATAGGGCATGAGTTAACTGTAACAATATGATCAGTTGATTTACAACTGAGACTTTTTATTTCTGCAGTCTGGCTAGATGAGAAGCACCACAGAATTGAAATAAAGTTTCGTTCTTTGTGTATATTGAAAACACTTCGCCGCTGGAAGGGTCACTGGAATAACGAAATAAATAAATTACAGTAGCATGTGGGGTTGGATAGCACCATGGACGACCTTGACCACAAATGGGCGTGTCCCAAAATCGTGTTGGACAGAGTTTTGGAGGGGACGTGGCCGTGACGTCATCGTCCTTGATGACTCATGTTCGTCTGTCACATGACCTAGGTGGTACTGCAGTCGTTCAAGATGGCGTCCCTCTGCTACAGCGATCACGTGAACTAGGAGAACTTGTTCGAGTTTCTGGTTCTTGAGGGTTAGTTTTTCTCTTGTCCCCCACTACCACCATTTTTATTTATTTCCCTCTCTTCGACTCTGAACGATCACGTGACGCAGGTTGTGCTACATGGCGATGATGTCATTTAAAATGGCGTGTAGGAACGTGTGTGAATGACGTCATCATTCAATATGGCGTCTTCCAATCGTGGACTCATCCCTTCCCCTTCTGATCATGTTGAAAATATTTACCCGTTGGACAAACTTCGTGAGCTCAGAAAATGTGCTCATAAAAAGCAGGGAGATATATGCGATTGGCTTGACCTTAGAAATATTTGGGGGGCTCTGAAAAGGGTAGTTTTTTTTTTCGCACTCCACATTTTACATGTGGAGGCTTCGTCATCATCATACGATGAAAAAGACGAATCTGTTATCGTCATGGTGGAGTCCAAGTCCGTCGACAGACGAGTCGAAAACAGACAAGTCCACAAGCGACTGGGTGGACGCGTCACTCAGCCGATGCATAGACGAATCATCCTGCAAACCTTTATGATCGATAGGCGAATCTAAAATATCTGGAAGCGCCTGCTCGGATAACGAGGCATTATCCTCCGCAGCGGGTCTAGCGTTACGAATCCAATCCAAGATTTTCAGTTGATTGGCCAGAACATCGTCGATTCTCTCGATTAGTGGAGAATCACTCTTCATTCTCATTGCTGGAGTTTGATCGGTCATCATGCCAACGATATATCAGGAACCTGACCTGAAGGCTGTCACAATCCCGTGACAGCCCTGGTCACTCTACCGCACTTAAGGAGTGGGCGACAGGTAAGGCCTACACAAATTAAAGAATGGTATGTACCATGTGTGTCAAATATAAGTGTAGTCAAAATTTTCAAAATAAATGGGCATAATTATACAGAAAGTAAGCGCAAATCACTTTATCCGCACTCATGGTATAGCATTATCTGGGAGGAACGCAAATACAAATAAGATTCTGAGGTTAAGGGATAAAAAGCACTAAGAATTCATATTAAAATCCGCCGACTACCACAAACGTATAATAAGTGGAAGTAAAGGATCTCGTTCAAAGGGGTTCCCTCCAGGGCCAACAAGCTTAAAAAACCCATTACGAGTTCGTTAAAATGCAAATAATCATTTAAAAATGTATTCTAAAACACAACTTTTACGATTATTCTCCGAAGAGGCATAGAACGTCATAGCCATACCAGCAAGCCGGCTGGCTGTTGTCAAAAGATCAGCTTTATCCCCGCTTTATGAATATTCATTTGCTCATCTATCGCTAAAGGGAAGGGGGCACGTTTACCCACCGCCTTACAGCAATGTCTATAATAATCCAAGCTTTCTCTAAACAGGCCACTGCCGATGAAGGATATTCATCGGTCGGCCATATTTCACGGTAATCCAAAATCTCTCGAAGATGCCCGTTTTTTTTGACAATATACTAATCTTGTTTTTAATATGTTGTTTCAAGAAGCGCTAAAAACTATGCATACAAACTGAATGATGGAAGCGCACACTGTAAAATCAGGGGTTTCACGCTGAATTATAGGAACTTGGAAATCCTGAACTATGATAGCGTAAAATCTCTTGTGGACTGTGTAGAAAAGTCCAAGATTTTAACCCACAACCCTGCAAAAATCATCAGAGATCCGAAGAGGAAAGTAGTAAACAAGCCCGAGGACAAAGAACACAAACTTGTCTATGACGAAAGGGTTATCCAATAGGATTACTCAACCATTCCATTGAATAAAGTCAAATGAACAAATGTTCTTTTTTTAAGAACCGCAAAGATTGGACAAAGGCTCTTCTCAGGGCCAAAAAAATATTGCAAAGAGGTGTATCCAAATCGCATTCCTTACTTTCGAGCTCTTTTAAGAGCTCAGAAGATAACTTTTGTTTTTAATAAAGATTTTTTTAGTCCATATACATGTATCTTCTTCCTCGTAGGTTATATAGCAGAATGCAGCTTTCGGTAATTGTCATTTGACATGGACGTGCTGAAGCTTCAACACCCTTTCACAGCAGTTTGTTCTGGTCCTACTTCATGCGGGAAAACGAGATTTGTATCAAGACTACTAGTAGAGCAGATGATATAACCTTTCCCTACCAAAATAGTATGGTTTTATGGGGTCTACCAGTCATTTTACGAAGAAATTCCAGGAGTTCGATTTGTCGAGGGATTACCCGATAATTACAACTCCTACATTGGTCTGAGAGCTCGTTGCATGAAGACAATGAACCTCTTGAAGGTCATCTCGTCTACATCATGGGGAGCAGACCATAAGTCACTCATTCACTTGTATAAAGCTCTAATAAGATCAAAGCTTGACTACGGCTCCATTGTATACGGGTCAGCACCTCGGAGTTATCTGAGTGTGCTCGACCCAATTCATCATCTCGCTCTCCGTATATGCTCTGGGGCTTTCCGAACTTCTCCCATGGAAAGCCTCTATGTCGAATGCAACGAGCCATCACTGACATCAAGACGCCAGCAACTTTCCTTGAAATATTATTTCAAAATGAAGTCTTTACCAGATCATCCACTTCATCGTGTCATTTTTAATCCCTCATTTCATAGACTTTTTGCTGCTCGCCCTTCATGTGTTCCATCTTACGGTGTTCGTATGAGGGCACTTGTGGAAGAACTACAATTAGACATCAGTCGTGTGGCCCCAGTTGCCAAGCAACTGGCACCATGGGAGCAGTCTCTGCCAGATGTCTCTTTCATTATCATCATACTCTAGAGCCACCACAGCAGATGTCATATATCGACAGATATTCTTTAGGCACAGGGGTAGGTACTTTCCCATATATACCGACGGCTCTAAGAGCCCTGGGCATATCGATTGTGCCTACATCTGCTGTGAGGAGACATCTTTCAAACTTCCCGACATATTTTCTATTTACTCGGCAGAGCTGTACGCAATCCTTCAGGCTCTACGTCATATACGACGCAAACGCCACCGACGATGCATCATTTATAGCGACTCTCTTAGCTCATTGCAAGCATTGTGTTCTTTTACTTTTCACATTCATCCATTTATTCATGCCATTTTTCATGAACTGCATAACCTCATTCATCACGGTACCACAGTAAAATTTTACTGGGTACCAAGTCATGTAGGAATACCGGGCAACGAAAGAGCAGACAACGCAGCTCGAACAACAACTAACATTGACAATAGCCTTTTGGTACCTGCCAGTGACCACTTCTCAATCCTCCGGGAAGTGATGCATCGCCGCTGGCAGGATCATTGGAACAATCAAATTAATAATAAACTTCATGCCATCAAGCCCACACTTGGCCACTGGCGTTAGAGCTGCAGGACTAACCGAAAAGAGGAAGTTCTGGTTGCGCATAGGACACAGTCGCCTCACACAATCATATCTTTTATTACGAGAGAGTCAGCCACAGTGCCCACATTGTCAAAGTCCATTGCTCATGCTTTTACTTGTTCACATCATCGTCATCATTTTACGACCGCTTTTGGTCAGAGCCATCTTTCACTTCAGGACATTTTATCTGACAATAGCGATGCGTCTCGCATTTTTAAATTTATCAAAGCCATTGGTTTATACGACAAATTATAGTTTTTACAATTTATGTCATTGTTTCATGTTGCTTTTTTATCACGCACAGTTTTAGTTTTTGACATGACAAAAGGACATTTTTATATTTTTTTTGGCGCAGTTTGACTAACTTGGTCCTTGCGCCAATAATAAATTCAAAATCCAATCCAATCCTACATTGGTCAGAGAAGTGGTGACAAGCGCTTAACAAATATTTTCACACGGGGTAGTCATAATAAAAATCTGTCGGTAGTGTTCATAGTCCAGAACTTTTTCCATAAAGGAAGTGAGATGAGAGAAATTTCCCTGAACGCCCATTATTTGATTTTATTTAAAAACCCTAGGGATCGTAATCAAATACAACATTTAGCGAGGCAGATGTACCCTGGTAAGAGCAAGTTCTTACAAGAAGTTTTTGATGATGCAACTAAACAGGCGTATGGATACTTATAAGTTATGGTCGTTTGTTTTCTCAATATATATAAAATCGTTAAACTAAGTCACCTTTTTTAACAATGTACTCACGGAATGCAGCATGGAGATCGTCTCGCATGACTTTGTTCATCCACTGTTGAACCCCCACGTAGTCGCCATAAGACGAGACCAAATCCAATAGATCCAGACGAAAGCACTCTATGCTCAGGTTGATGTTAAGTTCAACCACCTTATACCATTGCTCAATTTAATGTAATTTTTGCTTGGCACACCATTGTGTAATTGGCCTTTTGTGTAGGGCCGATTGCTGCATAAACGTCCTTATGGA
The DNA here is from genome assembly GCF_987345545.1 of Pholcus phalangioides. Lineage (NCBI taxonomy): Eukaryota > Metazoa > Arthropoda > Arachnida > Araneae > Pholcidae > Pholcus > Pholcus phalangioides. The sequence continues at coordinate 7,588,079 of NW_028301618.1, read as the reverse complement.
CAATCACTTTAAATGAAGCTGGAGCAACACAAAAATACTAGTTTCGAGGGGGAGGGAAAGACCGTAGACATGTTTCCTTTGGGCCTTTCAACTAAACGAAAGATTTTCAGTGCGATAAGGGAAAAGGAATCCTCCAAATTCTTATAATTTACAATTGCGGCTGGAAGCCTTTGATCTGGAACTCTAGGAAAGTTTTTCCTTTGTATGATTTTTAGACTGAAAACTAAAATAATATGTACCATAATAGTGAAATAAACCAATTAGTTATTCGTGAAAATACACTGCTGGCCACCCAAATTGCAACACCAAGAAAGACGAGATATCGCAACAATATTTATTTTGTAGATATGTTGACCAAGCATCAAATGATTAAATTTATAGACTTCTGTGAAGTGTGGTTCCTGCCAAAATCAGTAGCCAGAGTAGCCGCCATTGTTGATCACCGCTGCCACACGCCTCGGCATTGATTCAATGAGACTTTGGATGTGTTCTTGGGGTACAGCAGACCAAGCAGCTTCCACGCGTTGCCAAAGTTGATCTGGTGTGCCAGCTGGGGATGTAATCTGGGTCAATCGTTGAGCAACCATGGATCACATGTTTTCTACCGGTGAGCGAGCTGGCCAGGGAAGCAATTCAATCTGGCGATTGACGAAGAACCTTTGGACAACGCTTGCCACGTGTGGTCGCGCATTATCCTGTTGAAATATGGCTGTGGGCAAGCCCTGAAGGTAAGGAAGGACAACTGGCTCCAACACCTCGGAGATGTAGCGCTGGCTTTTTAAAGTACCGGCAATGCGTACTAGAGGAGTGCGAGAGTGATATCCAATACCGTCCCATACCATAATACCCGGTGCAGGACCAGTGTGGCGGTGCATAACGCAGCTGTTCAGCATCCTCTCTCCACGGTGTCTCCCGACTCGAATCCGACCATCGTGGTGTTGCAGACAGAAGCGTGACTCGTCAGTAAAGACAATTTCATTCCATTGTGCCGTCCACATCCTTCTTTCATCGCACCATTGGCGGCGGAGACGTCTGTGGTTCTGCGTCAAGGGTAGACGAAGCAATGGACGTCTTGCGGACAGACCACTCTGCTGTAAACGGCGTCGAATGGTACGCGCAGACACTGGATGATGCGGTACAGACTGAATGTGCTGTGCTATGGTTCGTGATGTGGCTGAGCGATCCGTCACTGCCATACGCACAATACACCTGTCATCACGTGAAGTGGTGCACTGAGGTGGATGCGATCGAACTCGTTGGTCCGTCGTACCCTCCTGCATCCAACGACCGCATTACAGTTGTTTGGTTTCGTCCAACACGACTACCGATTTCCCTGAAAGATAATCCACAATCTCGGTAGGCCACTATCCTTCCTCTGTCGAACTCGGATACTTGATCAAAAGATGATCGTTTTTTTGAAAAAAACCACAAGAAAAACACAATTGCCGTACTTCAAATCGTCGAAATCTCCAAGCCTTAAATAGCGCTTTGAAGTGGCGCCACAGGCGCTCGTGATGTGCGTCTGCGCTGAAATTCTAATCATTTGCATATCTCACCTCCGCTAATGCATGTTGTAAATTTCATATTATTTGCATGCTTCCTTCAGGGTGTTGCGTTTACGGTGGCCAGCAGTGTACAATACTTTGAAAAATGAAAGGGTAATGAATATATTCTCACGGCCCGGCGGTTGAGAAACACTGCCCTAGAGCCACCACAGCAGATGTCATATATCGACTAATTTTCTTTAGGCACAGGGGTAGGTACAACAGGTACTTCCCCATATATACCGATGGCTCCAAGAGCCCTGGGCATGTCGGTTGTGCCAACATCTGCTGTGAGGAGACATCTTTCAAACTTCACGACACATTCTCTATTTATTCGGCAGAACTGTACGCAATCCTTCAGGCTCTGCGTCACATACGACGCAAACGCCACCGTCGATGCATCATTGCAAACACTGTGTTCCTGTACGTTTCACACTCATCCATTCATTCATGCCATTTTTCATGAACTGCATCACCTCATCCATCACGGTACCACAGTAAAATTTTACTGGGTACCAGGTCATGTTGGAATACCGGGCAACGAAAAAGCAGACACCGCAGCTCGAACAACAACTAACATTGACAATAGCCTTTTGGTACCTGCCAGTGACCACTTCTCAATCCTCCGAGAAGTGATGCATCGCCGCTGGCAGGATCACTGGAACCATCAGATAAATAATAAACTTCATGCCATCAAGCTGCAGAACTAACCGAAAGGAGGAAGTTCTGCTTGCCCGGTCGCGCATAGGACACAGTCGCCTCACACAATCATATTCGCTATTGCGAGAGAGTCAACCAGAGTGCCCTCATTGTCAAAGTCCATTGCTCATGCTTTTACTTGTTCACCTCACCGTCATCATTTTACGACCGCTTTTAGTCAGTCATCTTTCACTTCATGACAATAGCGATGCATCTCGCTTTTTAAGTTCATCAAGGCCATTGGTTTTTATAACAAATTATAGGTTTTTATAATTCATGTCATTGTTTTATGTAGCTTTTTATCATGCATAGTTTTAGTATTATGACATGACAAAAGGAGGATTTTTCTTTTTTTTATATAATTTGTTTTGGCGCAGTTTGACCAAATTGGTCCTTGCGCCAGCACATTTAAAATCCAATCCAATACAAATTTTTGTTTTACGTTTCATGCTGCTTTTTATCAAGCGCCTTTTTAATTTTTCGACATGATAAAAGGACAATCTTTTATATAATCATGTGTTTTGGTGCCAATAACATCAAGTTCTTTTACAGTAGCTAAGAGCAAAAAAGGGTGAGCAACTCTCTGTATAGTGTTTCGCCTTTCCTTATATTTCCAATTTTTTCTTAGCTACTGAATAAAAAACTTGATGCAGTCCCGAATGAGTCGAACTGCACTTCTCATGTGTGTTACTGAGGATTTTCCAATATCCATGGAATAAAAAGTTGTACATAAAAATCTTGCGGCATTGTCAAAAAACGCATATTGCATTTTTTTTCAACAACAAAACTAATGCAATCCTTAGTTGTCTACACTACAACATCATCACGATTGGCTATGTACGGTTCTCCTTGAACTTGATGGAAGTATTCATGATCTTTATTGGACACAAAGAAATACTTTTTGTCCTCTTTGAGGGCCTGTGAAAGCTTTTGATATCGGAATTTATAAGGGCATTTAACTTCCACTATGTACTCTTGCCCATTGCCATCTGTAGCTATCCCATCAGGACTAGCACCTAAGAACCCATCACTGTGCAGCCAGATGCCAGTTGGTTTGACTGCCATTTTAGGGGTGTAATGTGATAGGCCTCCTCGTGGTGCACTCTGGGTAACGCCAAATCTATCACACGTCATTGTCATCGCTTTTTGTGCTCATATACTTCACCCTCAATAGCCCAAATTGCATGTTTATTTCTACACATCTTGCAGTACATGTCTTGCGTCTCGTTTTGTCCTGTACATGTTTGTCTTCTGTGTCCAACCCCTCATTGTGGGCCCCGCTCCGGCGGGGAGGGGTCCTCCCGGATGGGGCATTGCTTCTAGCGTATGCTCCATCCGGGACGCTGTCTACCTGCGTGTTTGCCGTGCGTGGAGACCCGTAAGGCTAGAGATGGGGATCCTGGTTAGCCTGATGCGCTAGCTTTGGCCTCGGATTAGCCCCGTCCAAGTCAATCGGCTCTGGTCGTCTCGGTGGCTGAAGGGGTTACACTACTGGGCAGGTAGAGGGGCCGGGCCTGCCGGACGTAGTTGAGGTTTGTTGGTGCTGCTTCACGACGATCTTGGATCTTGAACGCGTCTGCTCTGGTGGTGTATAGCTCTCACCTAAACTGACGTTGCTACTAACCTTCACCGGTTACGTGTGCGTCTACTCGTAGGCGTGGATACTCATTCAAATATGGGAAAAAATCAAAATGCACCAAAACGTCAAAGAACTGCTTCAAATTCATCAACTGTCTCATTTTTCTATCTGCACTCTTCGGATGCCGAAAAAACGCTGGCCAAAGTATCACCATTTGTAATAGATAAAGCTCTCTATGGCACAGTAGGTACCTCGAAATCAGTGAAGGCCCTTCGTTCAGGAGACCTTCTCATCGAAACTAACGCATCCAAACGCTCACATCTGTCGGAGACATTCCAATAACGGTCAAAATTCATCCCACGTTGAATTATTCACGTGGTGTTATTTCAGATACTAAATTAACAGAGCTGGCGTGTCAAGGCGTAACATCAGCCGCAAAGATGGCAATCTAGCTCCAACACGTAATATAATTCTCACGTTCTCTTCACCAACGTTGCCGAAAGATATCAAAATAGGTTATTATAACCTCAAAATCCGGCCATACATCCCTAACCCCGTTCGATGCTTCAACTGCCAAAAATACGGTCACTCACGAACGGCGTGCCGCAGCCAACCCACCTGCGCAAAGTGCGGTGAGAAGGACCACATTTCGGACAACTGCACTAATTCACCGTTCAAGTGCGTCAATTGCTCACATCAACGTTATCATTTTACGACCATTTTTGGTCATAGTCATTTTCACTTCTCGACATTTTAAATTACCATTGCGATGCATCTCGCTTTTTTAAATTCATCAAGGCCATTGGTTTGTATGACAAATTATAGTTTTTACAATCTGTCATTGTTTTGCGTTTCACGAATACTTTCAATTTTTTGACATGAGAAGAACAAGTCTTGTATCAATTTTATAGGGACACTAGCTATAATACCCGGCGTTGCCCGGGTTTTCTCCAATGAGGCTTTTTTGGATGACATGATATCTCTCTCTTTCTTTGAGGGACATGCAAACCGCGTCTAAGTTCACCAATATGGCGACTTCCAGCGCGACTCATGAAATAAAGAAAAGTGGAAATGAATACTTTTTTTCCTTTTTTAAGGGGCGCTAGGTATTTGATTTCCCCCCCCCCCCTTTGAACTTCAAGTTATTCCATCTCTGCCTGTTTCTGCTTCAAAAAATGCTTAGTTAAAGCTGTGGAATTTTTTTCGGGCCCATAATTAATTTTAAAACATCCTAAACTATATGAATTTATGCAAATAAATATCAAAAGACAATACTGAGACATTGATTTCAACTTTTTATATCTTCTCAAGCATGAAAATTAATGTTATCGCATGGATACCATTCGAAAGTAGGTCCGGCTAATTACTTCATATTTAATTTTCTGGGCTTCGTATATCTCTAAGCAAACTCAATATTTCAAAAATCGAGTATTGAATACAATTTTTGAAATTATTGATGTGACAGAAAACCCCACCAAATTTCCGCATTTCTACATTAAAATCGGCAATTTTAGCGCTGATTTCAATGAGGATCACCCTTTTCCTGACGTTCTCAAAGCGATGATGGTGATGATTACGACGTCTATTCAAAAAGCCTCATTACTGAGAGTATATTGAAAATGTGGCAAACCATTATAAAGGCATAAACTATTATACATAACTGGCAGCATTAAAGAAGTGACAAACCGTTGTAAAGGCATATACACGTCTGAAACTCATCGCTAGGGAACCATGGTAACCAAAGTAAACGTTCGGAAAGTGATTGTTGAGGCCCAAAAACCATTGTTGCCCGACAGTTTTTTGCCCATTTGGGGCATTTGCCCTGCTCTGACGAAATTTTAAAGTAGCCTATCGTTCAAGTCGGGTCCCATTTGGTATATATGCAAAATTTGGCGACGATCGATCTAAAATTGTAGATTTGTATAGAGAACATACACACACAGAAAATCAATTTTATATATATAGATTTGTTTTGGCGCAGCTTCACCTAGATGGTCCTTGCGCCAAGGAAATCAAAATTCATGGTCAGGAAATTGGAATAAATTTCTGAAAATTTAATTTTTCATAACTCATAGTAAGCAAATTTTAAAAAATATCAAGATGCTCATTAGACCTTTTCGTTCTCAAAAATTTGAATGAAATGTATTTGGAAAAATATTTTAAACAAAGTGTTGCGCAAATGCAAAATTATTCAAAAATTGGTTAATAAGAAAACATCATGAAAATACATTGTGCACTCTATAATTGTTAGCACCAGGACGTTTTTTTGGCAAAAAAGCGATGCATGCCATTAGAAAGTAACCCCGGATCTGCAAAGTATGCCATTGTTTACTTAGGCTATAATTGGCCACTGGAGATGCTCCACACAAAGCCAAGTCAATAGTGAGGTATATTTATGCTGTAGGGTGGTATTGCAGTTTCATTCGCAGCATACAGCTTGTACGAGCAGAAATCAAGAATATGTTGGCACCAGTGTCCACTAGAGGGGTGTAATGTAATAAGTGTCCTCGTGGTGCACCCTGGGTAATACCAAATCTATCAACTGTTTCTGCATATTTGTGCTCATATCCTTCATTTGCAATAGTCCAGGATACGTGTTTACTTCAGCTTGATGGTCCTTGCGCCAAAAAAATCCAATCCAATCTACATGTTTATTTCCACACACCTTCCTTTCAGTTCTTGTCTATCGTTTTGTTTGGTCCTGTATATGCGATGTGTGTACAACATCTCATTGTGGGCTCCGATTGTTCGCGTGGGGGTCCTCCCAGATGGGACATTGCTACTCACGTATGCCCTATCTGGGATGCTGTCTGCCCACGTGTTTGCCGTGCATGGAGACCCATAAGGCTGGAGATGGGTATCCTAGTTAGCCTGCTGTGTCATCAGCGGTGGTCAAAAAATCAAATAAAAAGCTCTGTTTAATTTTTGAAAACTGTTCTCCAGAAGTCATTCTTCCGCTTTTCAGAGACTTTGTTCACATCATGGAGACTTGGTTGAAGGGGTGCAAAGAAGAGCAATGTGTGTACTTGTTGGCACACTGGGTTTGAGTTATGCTGAGAGATTCAAAAAATTAAATGTTTAAATTAGAATTTTAACACAGTTGACACATTTAAAAAGAATTATGATAAACATGATGGGGTAAATCGAGAAGCTATCCATACTTACATAAGACAACCATAAATATTTATAGGCAATGAATTATATTTTATCAGGTATATATATTTGTTTTTATAATTGCATTTTTAATTAGGTTGCTGTATTTTAGAAATACACTGCTAGCCACCCAAATTGCAACACCAAGAAAGACAAGAGATATCGCAACAATATTTATTTTGTAGATAACATGTTGACCAAGCATCAAATGATTAAATTTATAGACTTCTGATTTTGGCAGGAACCACACTTCACAGTAGTCAGAGTAGCCGCCATTGTTGATCACCGCTGCCACACGCCTCGGCATTGATTCAAAGAGACTTTGGATGTGTTCTTGGGGTGCAGCTTCCACGCGTTGCCAAAGTTGATCTGGTGTGGCACTGGGGATGTAATCTGGGTCAATCGTTGAGCAACCATGGACCACATGTTTTCTATCGGCGAAAGATCCGGAGAGCGAGCTGGCCAGGGAAGCAATTCAATCTGGCGATTGACGAAGAACCTTTGGACAATGCGTGCCACGTGTGGTCGCGCATTATCCTGTTGAAATATGGCTGTGGGCAAGCCCTGAAGGTAAGGAAGGACAACTGGCTCCAACACCTCGGAGATGTAGCGCTGGCTTTTTAAAGTACCGGCAATGCGTACTAGAGGAGTGCGAGAGTGATATCCAATACCATAATACCCGGTGCAGGACCAGTGTGGCGGTGCATAACGCAGCTGTTCAGCATCCTCTCTCCACGGTGTCTCCAGACTCGAATCCGACCATCGTGGTGTTGCAGACAGAAGCGTGACTCGTCAGTAAAGACAATTTCATTCCATTGTGCCGTCCACATCCTTCTTTCATCGCACCATTGGCGGCGGAGACGTCTGTGGTTCTGCGTCAAGGGTAGACAAAGCAATGGACGTCTCGCGGACAGACCACTCTGCTGTAAACGGCGTCGAATGGTACGCGCAGACACTGGATGATGCGGTACAGACTGAATGTGCTGTGCTATGGTTCGTGATGTGGCTGAGCGATCCGTCACTGCCATACGCACAATACGCCTGTCATCACGTGAAGTGGTGCACTGAGGTGGATGCGATCGAACACGTCGTACCCTCCTGCATCCAACGATCACATATCCGCATTACAGTTGTATGGTTTCGTCCAACACGACTACCGATTTCCCTGAAAGATAATCCACAATCTCGGTAGGCCACTATCCTTCCTCTGTCGAACTCGGATACTTGATCAAAAGATGATCGTTTTTTTGAAAAAAACCACAAGAAAAACACAATTGCCGTACTTCAAATCGTCGAAATTTCCAAGCCTTAAATAGCGCTTTGAAGTGGCGTTACAGGCGCGCGTGATGTGCGTCTGCGCTGAAATTCTAATCATTTGCATATCTCACCTCCGTTAATGCATGTTGTAAATTTCATATTATTTGCATGCTTCCTTCAGGGTGTTGCATTTACGGTGGCCAGCAGTGTATATTCATATTTGTTATGGGTATCTTTTTCTAGCCAACTCTGTGGGCAAAATGCCTTTTGTGGACTTATGTTTAAGTGATAAGGTATTAGAGTTGGAGTAAAATAAAATTAAGAATGCTAAAATAGGTTTTAGAGGCTTCAAGATGCCTTATGTGAGGAGACATCTTTCAAACTTCCAGACACATTCACTATATATTCGGCAGAACTGTACGCAATCCTTCAGGCTCTACGTCATATACGACGCAAACGCCACCGACGATGCATCATTTATAGTGACTCTCTCAGCGCATTACAAGCACTGTGTTCCGTCAGTTTCCACACTCATCCATTCATTCATGCCATTCATCATGGTACCACAGTAAAATATTACTGGGTACCAGGTCATGTTGGAATACCGGGCAACGAAAAAGCAGACACCGCAGCTCGAACAACAACAACTAACATTGACAATAACCTTTTGGTACCTGCCAGTGACCACTTCTCAATCCTCCGGGAAGTGATGCATCACCGCTGGCAGGACCATTGGAACAATCAAATTAATAACAAATTACATGCCATCAAGCCCACACTTGGCGATTGGCGTTCGAGCTGCAGAACTAACCGAAAGGAGGAAGTTCTGCTTGCCCGGTTGCGCATAAGACACAGTCGTATCACACAATCATATCTTTTATTACGAGAGAGTCAGCCACAGTGCCCACATTGTCAAAGTCCATTAACCATTGCTCATGCTTTTACTTGTTCACATCATCGTCATCATTTTACGACCGCTTTTGGTCAAAGTCATCTTTCACTTCGTGACATTTTATCTGACCATTGCGATGTATCTCGCATTTTTAAATTCATCAAAGCCATTGGTTTTTATAATAAATTATAGATTTTTACAATTCATGTCATTGTTTTATGCTTTACGTTGCTTTTTATCATGCATAGTTTCAGTATTTTGACATGACAAAAGGATGATTTTTCTTATTTTTATAATTTGTTTTGGCGCAGTTTGATCAAATTGGTCCTTGCGCCAGAAAATTTAAAATCCAATCCAATCCAAGATGCCTTATCTTACAGGAAAAAAAAACCAATCTAAGTTCATAACATATAATTTTCACGTGTAATGTAGTAATTGTGTATACATAATCAGCTATAACTTTTCATTTATCTATTGAGAGAAATGTATGTGACCATTACGTGTTTTGTAGTAAGCATATTCAACATGTGTAACGAATATTTTTACACGATTGCTTGATGAGCAATGGAAATCAATTTTTTTGGTACCCTGCGACTTGAGATTTCATTACTGATTTCCTTTTGGTTTATAAGAGCTACTTCTGCTGCAGTTGTGTTCTATAACAGAATGGTTATTAAAATTCGCTGTTCCTCTGGCCAAAACATAAGAAAACTATCTTTTTCCACTTTAGCCAACCATTCATCGAAATCTGATATCCAATTTCAATAAAATACTGAGTTTAATGTATTGCAATAACTGCTATAGGTTTTTCACTCATCTGTTTTCTAAAGAAATCGATAACCTACGAGTGTTCTTTCCAAGAACACTTCAGCGCTTCAAGACATCACATATATACCGACTGCTCCAAGAGCCCTTGGAACGCGGATTGCAAATCGTTCTTGATGTTTGTCGTCCACGAGCGCATCGACGAGTTCGTGGAACATTTCTCTCGCTTTTTTATATGTGAAAAATTAAGTAATGACTAATTGTTTTTTAGAATCGAGAATCAAATGCAACCGGCATTTTTTACCGGGTTGAAACATTTAGCCGATGTAATCAGACTTTCTATGAATGTCAAAGAATTTAACCAGAGCGACATGGTCCCTGACTACGTTTAGATACATATGTCCAAGTGTTTCGAAGCAAACACCGTTCTGTTAATTCTTAGACAAGAAGCTGGCGCTGGGGAAAACGGTCGTGAGCGAAGGGCTCCCTACAAATACGTATTGAATCCGCGTATCGAAAATTACGTGAGATTGATGATGTCGGGTGGAGGTGAAAATTCGGACGGCATGTTTCTCACCGAAGGGATTAGAAACATGTTCAAGACGGATAGCGAGGTGACGATGGCTTTCGAATCGGACACCGTTAAAAGCGTTTTGAAAACTCTCGTGCAAACTCTAACATACTGGCATAAATTCGCTACTACGAACATCAAGGTTAAAGACGCAGAAAACGTGGAATTTTCACCTTTGGAATATTTCTTCATGTTCAATATGTTTGGGGATCACGTAACATTTTACTATGGCCAAATACCCGAAACGCTGAACATGAATTTACATTATCATCCTAACATTGGATTCGTCGTTACGCGTAAGATTGCCGGTCCGATAGATCTCGTGTTATATGCGGATTATACTATGGACGCTCGTTACGTGAGATGGAAGGATCATAAACAATGCAGTATAAGACGATTGGTGGGCAGCTCCTTAGCGGATTCGCAGAATCCCCACAACGTTATCGAGAAATGTTTTCCTCGTCGATAAAAATTTTTTTATTAATTAATTAATTATTACTAAACTAGACTGATCCGTCGTAAATTGTGATTGGGCGTCGCCCATGCTTCCTCTGCCAGTTCGACGCACGGCACCGTCAAGTACTCGAGCGTGTTTATCCAGCGTGAGACGACGGCCTGCACACTGTCCGACGAGCGCCGTTGCACCGACGATATTCGCCAACGTGTGGAAATTCAATATACTTGAACTAATCACCAAACACTTCAAGTCGACGCAATCGCGGAACTGTTCCGGATGGAAACAGACACCGTCGTAAAATACTACTTTTAACGACGGCCGCTGCCTGAACGAATAGAGGTGTAGCAATGTATATTTCGTCACGATTGCTGCGGTTGACGTGAATGTTCAGTGACAGGAACTGTATCGACATCATCTTACGTAGTGCTCGCTGCGAAAATCTCACCTCGTCGTTGTGGTGGCAATTTACGTGCAGGAAGACGCCCGACGATTATATCTTTTCGGACAATGTCTGGAACACGTCTTTTCGTGCCGCGGTAATCTTCCAGCGAAAGCACCTTTGGCTCGTTCGGCGGTGCGAGAACGGTCAACTTTTCCATTTTGCGGAATCCTTCCAACGTTTTTTGGACCACCTTTCGCAGATGCTTGCAACTGCCGGAGATTTGTTCGAGGAGTGCCATTGCTGCCTTCGAAACATAATGTGGGATATATTCTGATACTGCTGTATAAACCTTTAAAAAAAAAAAAAAAAAAAAATATTTTTTTTTACATATATTAAGAAATAATACCTTGTTACCGATATATCACTATTCATAATGTCTACATCAACCAATTATCTAACAGTGTACGAAAAAGGCCAAGTTCTAGGTATCCGCGCCAGATAAATCGCTTACGAAACAAAATCCGACGACGTCGCGGCGTTGCACATTGCCGTGAAAGAACTCGAGGAAAAAGATACCGGTACGAAGATCGACCTGATAAACACTCAATAGGGTCAAATGCGTTTTCCTGAAATCCCTTCCTCCGAAACGGTTTAAATTACTAAAATACTACCAATCGATGGAGAATTTTTATCCCGCGATGCCCGTATTTCCCAAGCTCGTCAAAAACGCTCGAGGGCTGTTAATCGTGAACACGTACGACAGATACGTATACCAGTCGCTGAGATATAAACCGGTGAGCATCTTCCTACTGCAAAGGCAACGGATTTCCGGGATGGGACGGTACGAAATGCGATTGCAAGCATTTGAAGCACGCCGATCCGTAGGACGAAACTTCACCCTGCGTCATGTCCGTCACTAGTTTGGAGAACGCGAAACTGCAGGTGTTTGTTCCTTGCATGGACAAGTACAGCACGGAGTCGGAGAAATTGCTCTATTGTCCCGAAACGTACGACCAAGATATTCCAAACAAACTGACGTTCGAGAAAACGGCGAACGTGTCGGAAATATGGAAATCCGTGTTGCAATAAAAATCACAACCGTCCTTGATTTTCGGCCATTTGCATCAACAAGTTGTACTGGGTTTGTTTACACGCGATGAACCGATCGACTCTGTCCATTTCCGCGGACTTTCTTTTGAATTCGTCGTCGATTATCTTGATGTCTCGATAAAAATCTTGGATTATCCACAACCAACGACCTTGACACAACTTCGAAGATTTCTCGGTATGTACAATTTTTATCGACGTTTCATTCCGAAAGCTGCCGATTTGTTACATCCGTTAATAAAATTTCTCGAAGGTCATGAAAATAAAAAATCACCTCGTTCTGCTCGTGCCAACGACCAACAAAGTCGTTCACTTTGGCCAAAGATGCCATGGCAAATGCCACACTCCTGAGACATCCACTTCCTGGAGCTAAATTAAGTGTTTGGGTAGATGCTTCAGATGTCGCAGTGGGTGGTGCTCTCATGCAATTAGCCGACAAATGGGAACCCATCGCATTCTTCTCTATGAAATTGTCCAAAAGTCAAAACAAATGGTCCGCATACGACCGAGAACTATTTGCAATTTATTCATCTATAAAAAAATTCAAGCACATGCTCGAAGGCAGGGAGTTCATTATCTACACAGATCAGAGGCCCCTAATTTATGCCTTCAAGCAAAATCCAAACAAATGTTCGCCGCGACAGCTTCGTCATTTGGACTTGATATCCCAGTATTCAACCGATATCCGTCACGTCCAAGGCTCTCAAAATTTTGTCGCAGATGCACTGTCAAGAATCGAAATCGACGCAATAACTGGTTCTAAGGACATTAATTTCAAAGAATTCGGGGAATTTCAATCAAGCGACCCGGAACTGAAAGAAATTTTGAAGGGTAACAACACATCTCTACAGCTGGAACTGAAGCCATGTCATCTAACAGATGGTGAATTATGGTGTGACATTTCAACTGGCTCACCCAGACCTTTCGTTCCAGACTCGTATCGAAAGCTGATTTTTGACCACCTTCACAATTTTACGCATCCCGGAATCGCTGTAACAAAAAACCTCATTTGCTCACGATATGTGTGGCCAAACATGAACAAAAACATCACAGCTTGGGTACGCTGCTGCCAATCATGCCAGCGATCGAAAATCCAGAGGCACACAAAAGCACCTCTGAGCACCTTCGCACTTCCCGACGCTCGTTTTTCACATGTGCACATTGACATTATAGGCCCTTATCCACCATCAAACGGGAACATCTACTATCTTACCATGATAGACAGATTTACAAGATGGCCCGAAGTAACACCGATACCAGACATACGCGCCGAAACCATCTGCAAAGCATTTTTTGATTCATGGATCAGTCGTTTTGGGTGTCCCTCAACAGTGACCACAGATCGTGGAACTCAATTTGAATCTCATCTCTTCCAACAGATCGCATACGAACCACTGCATATCATCCAATTGCCAATGGTCTGGTCGAGCGATTTCATCGCACCCTAAAAAGTGTCATCATTGCTCACGACAATACCAAATGGTCAGAATCGCTTCCGATAGTCGTCCTGGATTGGATTTTGAATTTTTTGGCGCAAGGACCAATTTGGCCAAACTGCGCCAAAACATGACACAAAAATAAGAAAAGTGTCCTTTTGTCGTGTCAAAAAACTAAAACATATAAAAAGGAAAACAAACGTAAAAAAATGACATGAATTGTAAAACTATAATTTGTTATAAAAACCAATGGCTTTGATGAATTTAAAAATGCGAGATGCATCGCAATGGTCAGGTAAAATGTCACGAAGTGAAAGATGATTCTGACCAAAAGCGGTCGTAAAATGATGACGATGATGTGAACAACTAAAAGCATGAGCAATGGTCAATGGACTTTGACAATGACGGCACTGCGGTTGACTCTCTCTTAGTAAAAGATATGATTGTGTGATGCGACTGTGTCCTATGCGTAACCGGGCAAGCAGAATTTCCTCCTTTCGGTTGGTCCTGCAGCTCGAACGCCAGTGGCCAAGTGTGGGCTTGATGGCATGAAGTTTATTATTAGTTTGATTGTTCCAATGATCCTGCCAGCGGCGATGCATCACTTCCCGGAGGATTGAGAAGTGGTCACTGGCAGGTACCAAAAGGCTATTGTCAATGTTAGTTGTTGTTCGAGCTGCGGTGTCTGCTTTTTCGTTGCCCGGTATTCCAACATGACCTGGTACCCAGTAAAATTTTACTGTGGTACCGTGATGGATGAGGTGATGCAGTTCATGAAAAATGGCATGAATGAATGGATGAGTGTGAAACGTACAGGAACACAGTGTTTGCAATGAGCTGAGAGAGTCGGTATAAATGATGCATCGACGGTGGCGTTTGCGTCGTATGTGACGCAGAGCCTGAAGGATTGCGTACAGTTCTGCCGAATAAATAGAGAATGTGTCGTGAAGTTTGAAAGATGTCTCCTCACAGCAGATGTTGGCACAACCGACATGCCCAGGGCTCTTGGAGCCATCGGTATATATGGGAAAGTACCTGTTGTACATACCCCTGTGCCTGAAGAATATCTGTCGATATATAACATCTGCTGTGGTGGCTCTAGAGTATAACGATAATGAAAGAGAGACAGCTGGCAGAGACTGCTCCATGCACACGACTGATGTCTACTTGTTTTTCTTCTACAAGTGCCCTCATACGAAGACCGTACGATGGAACACATGAAGGTCGAGTAGCAAAAAGTCTATGAAATGACGGATTGAAAATGACATTATGAAGTGGATGACCTGGTAAAGACTTCATCTTGATATAATATTTCAAAGAAAGTTGTTGGCGTCTTGATGTCAGTGATGGCTCGTTGCATTCGACATAGAGGCTTTCCATGGGAAAGTTCGGAAAGCTCCAGAGCAAATGCGGAGAGCGAGATGATGAATTGGGTCGAGCACACTCAGATAACTCCGAGGTGCTGACCCGTATACAATGGAACCATAGTCGAGCTTTGATCGTATTAATATAAGTGGAGGAGCGACTTACGGTCTGCTCCCCATGATGTAGAAGAGATGACCTTCAAGAGGTTCATCGTCTTCATGCAACGAGCTCTCAACTGTGAAATATGAGGTTTAAATGTAAGTTTCTTGTCAAATGTAATGCCGAGGAATTTTGTATTCTCTACAATAGGTATTTGACTATTATTTAAAAACAATTGTGGGTCATCATGAAGCTCACGACGCCGGCAAAAATGCACAGCGACGGTTTTGTCAGCGGAGAATGAAAAGCCGTTATTATGAGCCCACTTGCTGATCTTGTTGAGTGCGGTTTGTAATTGTCTCTCGGCTGACCTCATATTCACTGATTGATATGATATCAACAGATCATCCACGTATAGTGCGCCAGTGACTGACAACGGGAGTTGGTTCAACACCCCGTTGAGTCTTAAAATAAAAAGTGTTACACTTAAAATGCTACCTTGAGGTACACCTTGTTCTTGGATTTGGGGAGTTGATAATGTACTTCCGATCCGTACAGCGAGAAAGTTCTTAATGAAAATAGGCAAGTTGCCCCGCAAGCCGTAATTATAGAGGTCGGAAAGAATTCCGTGCCTCCAAGTACGGTCGTAGGCCTTTTCTATGTCGAAAAATATGGCTAGCATATGCTCCCTCTTCACAAATGCTTGTGTTATTGATGTCTCAAGGCGTAACATATTGCATGTTGTGGACCTGAACCGTCTAAAGCCGCTTTGATGTTTAGATAAAATATTGTTAACCTCAAGGTAGTGCATAAGGCGATAGTTGACCATGCGTTCCATGAGCTTACATAGACAACTGGTCAAAGCAATAGGTCTGTAACTGTTCGGTTGTTGAGGATTTTTACCAGGCTTCGGGAATGCAAGAACTATGGCTGCTCGCCAGGTGTCAGGAAATGAATGACTGACCCAGATCCGATTGAATAAAATAAGTAAATGTGACAGTGATTCTGGTGAGAGATGCCGAATCATGGAATAATGAATGGCATCGGGCCCTACAGCTGTGTCAGGACTTCGCTGCAAGGCCGTCGTCAGTTCATGAAGGGTGAACAATGAATTGTACCCTTCCGGTGTAAAAGGCCGGAAGGTGTACGATGTACGTTCGGCTGATGATTTATTGGGATGAAACGATGGGGGATAGTTCGCATCACTGGAGACAGTGGCGAAATGGGCGGCGATGGTATCCGCAATATCCCTCACATCGCTGATGATAGTGCCAATGGTGTTTAAAAGTGATCGGATGAGACTGATAATGACCATTGATTTTTCGGATCCGGTCCCAAATGACTGTAGATGAATTGATTCCCGTGGTAAACTTGTGCCAGGACTCGCGTTGAGACTGGCGCCTGGTTCTTCTCGCTATCGCCTTTGCTTTTAAAAATGCCAACTTGTTGTCATGGGTAGGATACCGCCGGAACCTACTCCATGCTTTCTTTTGCACTTTAATCGTAAGATTGCATTCGTGGTTCCACCAAGGTTTAGGAAATTTAGGAAGTTTCGAGGAGACTTTGGGTATTGTTTCATTGGCTGCTGAGATAATACAACTGCCGACGTCGGGTTGCGAAACCATATCCTCCGTGATTTCTGCCTTGACCCATCGGGCGGCCACAAGCTTCGACCGAGGAGGACCCTCAGGTATGCTATGGCTTCGATCAAGGCACTTAACCACTAGAGGAAAATGATTGCTCCCGTGGAGGTACGGATCGACCGACCAGGACCAGTTGGGCAAGAGTGAGGGTGAACATAAGGATAGATCTATTGCAGTGAAACTATTGTTTGGGGCATGGAAATGAGTGAAACTGCCATCATTCATGATGGCGAGGTCTATGCGGTCTAATAGCCGTTCAACCATTTCCCCACGAGGGGTGTTGCTGTTAGAACCCCATATCATGTTATGAGCATTGAAGTCTCCAAGAAGAAAAAATGGTGGAGGTAATTGATCAATCAGATCTTCTAGATCTCTCTGTAAGATGGTGTCATTTGGTGGCAAATAAATAGAACAGATGGTAATTCTTAGGCTTGTAGAGATTTCCATTGCGATGGCTTGCAGGTTCGTGCGCAGCGTTAGAACGGGCGACGACACGTGATGTGGAACCAGCAGAGCAACACCGCGGCAAGCTCTACTCCCGTCATCGTAATCGATACGGAACAGGGAATGTCGCCTGATGTTCCATGTCTCCGAGGGCTTCGTGAAAGTTTCCTGGAGTGCCACGCAAACAGGATGATATCGATTGATCAAATCCTTGAGATCTTCGTAATTAGATCTAAGACCACGAATGTTCCATCTATGGCTTTTTTGGAATACCCGGTCTTGAAAGGTTTCTTTTTTGTTTTATTTCCAGAACTAATTTTCGGTTTGGTACCAGTAGATATTTTGAATGTGTTCGCTGTTGCTTTTCCCGCTTCTTCTTCGGAGGTAGTGGACTCCCTCCGGAATCCAGCGGAGCAACAGCAGCCACAACTATTGCATGGTTGATTGGATGAAGTTTGAGTGGATGTGTTAGCAATTGGTTCGGTCTGCGTTGTAATAGAAACTTTTGTTACACTGTTAATCTTGTTAGTAGTCGGTGATTGTGAAGTCGTATTGGCGTATGATTTACCAACTATTGGAGCTTGGTTAGATGTTATGCGACGACGTGCTTCGATATACGAGATGTTATTAAGGACCTTGATCTTCTGGATCTCTTTTTCTTCATTCCATTTCGGACACTTCCTGTCAAATGCGGGGTGAATGCCACCGCAATTGACGCACTTGAATGATGTTGAAGTGCAGTTGTCCGAAATGTGGTCCTTCTCACCGCATTTGGCGCAGGTGGGTTGACTGCAGCACGCCGTTCGTGAGTGACCAAATTTCTGGCAGTTGAAACATCTGGGCGGATTTTGAGGCTATAATAGCCTATCTTAATATCTTTCGGCAATGTCGGTGATGAGAATGTCAGGATTATGTTACGTGATGGAGCTGGATTGCCATCTTTGCGGCTCATAATATGTTTGGCAGATGTTACGCCTTGAGACGCCAGCTCTTCTGTTAGTAGTTCTTCATCCATGTTAATCAAGTTAGTGTCTGAAATGACACCACGTGAATAATTCAACGTGGGATGGATTTTGACTATTATTGGAATGTCTCCGAGAGATGTGAGCTTTTGAACGAGTTCGGATTGTTTAGGTGTGTTAGTTTCAATGAGAAGGTCTCTTGAACGAAGAGCCTTCACTGATTTTAATGTGCCTATTGCGCCATAGAGAGCTTTGTCTATTATGAATGGTGACACTTTGGCCAGCGGTTTATCAGTGTCAGTACAATGCAGGAAGAAAAATGAAACAGTAGGAGCAGGATCAGTGACAATAGTTTCGCTCATAGCAGTTCTTTGACGTTTTGGTGCATTTTGATTTTTCCCCATTTTGGAGATAATGTGTTCGGCCCCTACCGACCATGCCCACCATGGAGCCCTACAAGGGGACGCGCACACGTAACCGATGAAGAAGGTTAGTAGCTAGCTACGCCAGGTTAGGTAGGAACTATACACCACCGAAACAGGCGAGCAGACGCGTTCCAGATCCAAGAGCGACGTGAAGCAGCACCAAGAAACCTCACGAAGTCCGGCCCCTCTACCTGCCCAGTGTAACCCCTTCAGCCACCGAGGCGACCAGCCGATTGACCTAGACGGGGCTAATCCAGGCCTCCCGTTTCGGCTGAATCCGAGGCCAAAGCTAGCGCATCAGGCTAACCAGGATCCCCATCTCCAGCCTTACGGGTCTCCACGCACGGCAAACACGCAGGTAGACAGCGTCCCAGATAGAAGCAATGCCCCATCTGGGACGACCCTCTCCGCCTAAGCGGGGCCCACAATGAGGGGTTGGACACAAAAGACAAGGACATGTACAGGACAGACAGGTAGACGCAAGACAAGTATTGTAAGGTGTATGGAAATTCACATGTAATCGGGACTATTGAAATGTGAATGATATGAGCACAAATATGCGAAGACAATGACATGTGATAGATTTAGCGTGACCCAGGGTGCACCACGAGGAGGCCTATCACATTACACCCCTATTCCTCTAACTATTAAGCGCATGCTAATACTAGGCTTTCGCCATCTCGAACTTATAGAATGCACCGTCTCACTGAACAGATAACAAATGAATAAGTTAAAATTACACTTGAATAGTAATTAACAAAACACGTATTTAGTAAATAAAATTAATTGGCCCCGAAAGGGACCGTTTTTTTTAGTGTGAAAAGAAAGAAACGTTGAAAACGGCAAGGAAAAGACACGCGACAAATCTAGCAAAAGTAAAGAAGATGGAAATAAACAAGGAAAACCGGTTACAGTTTGAGAAATAGTCAAACGATTACGATGAAAGCATAATTTTATAAATAGGAAAGATTTTTGCATATATATCCGAACCCTAATCGAGGGATCGCACTCGTCACATGCTTGAATACATGATAAAGCTCACTTTACTGTTAAATATTCCCATACTTATTCGAAATTTACGGAAGAGAGGCTGCCACGACATGTAAACTTGCTGATCAAAGCTTCAAGAACGTTTCCTTTCAGTTACGAATCCACCGTCCATGCGCGTTCGTTTACGTCGTTGTCTAGCTGTAAAGAAATCCACTGTATACGGGGAGAAGACAGCGTGCATGTGTTTCTGCAATGCATGCTTTCTGAGGAAAAACGTATTTCGGAATACTCAACAACCCGGTGCCCCTAAAGATGACCATCGAGGACGAGAGACTTTCCATGTACATCACCGGTGCTTACAGATCGGCCCTGCATTCGAACTGCAACCTACAGCTGATTTTTCACAACCTTCAGAACTATGACTCGCACTACATCATGGAAGGTCTCGGCCACATCAAGGAGAAGTGGATAGACGTTATAGGTAGAAATATGAAAAAATTCATTTCCTTTAGCCTCGGCTATCTAAGATTCTTGGATTCCTTCCAGTTTTATCCGCGTCTCTGGACATCCTGGTGAAATCTATGAACGCCGGTGATTTTCTGAACATAAAAAATTTCGGTGAGAAGTCACCGCTTTTCATGCGAAAGGATGTGTACCCATACGAGTCCATGGAGAAGTTGGACGAAACTATCTGCAGTGAAAATTACGAGCGTGCCAAACTGGTGTGGGCACGTTCCACATGCAGACCATGGGCGACTACCACGATCTGTACGTAGAGACAGACGTTTTTGAAGGCTCTGCCTGAAGAATTACAAGGTGGACTGCGCTCATGTATATACGTCCATAATGATTTTTGCTTGGCAAGCGTGTCTCAAGATGACCGGTGCGAAACTTGAGTTGGTAACAGATCCACCTCTTTCTCGAGGCAGGTTTCATGCATCACTAGAAGATACAGTCGAGCCAACAACCCAATGCTCCCAGAATTCAACCCGGGTGAGAAGAATAAATGGATTAACGATTGGTATGGCAAATATGATGGAACCCCTCTCGGTGTGTGATTTCCGGTGGATGAAGTCCAGTGCAGTGGAGTCAACATACTATCATCATCCCCGATGATAGCGCGAAAGGGTACATTTTGGAGGTTGATCTTGAATACTTGGTGAACGTTCATGACTTCCATAATGATTTTCCTTTGGCGGCTGAAAACATCCGGTGAAATGTACTCCGAGTACATGAGGAAAACCGTGTGCCAAACTCGCTCGAAATTTGAACGATAAGGCCACATATGTAATACAATACAGAAATCTGAAATTCTACACAGCGCTGGGGATGCGAGTGTTCGATAAATCGATTCGACGTGTCTTCGGCTCCGCCCATACATCGAGTTCAACACCGAGAAGAGAAAGGGAGCCACCGGTGAATTCGAAAAAGATTTCTATAAGGTAATGAATAATTAGGTGTATGGGAAGTGGTTAGAGAATTTGAGGAAACATAACATCCACACAAGGAGAAGCTTCAACATCATAAACAAAGACCTGGTCGATATACACCGGTGTGACTATTTTACATTTATCAAAGCATCTGATAGCGGACTTCCACTATAATTACGTCAAGAAAAAGTACGGCCAGGCGACCTTATTGTTCACTGACACGGATTCATTGCGCTATGAAATCTATGCCGATGACATTTACGAAGATATGTTGAGAAATTCCCACAAATTTGACACATCTAACTACCCCGGTGACCACAAACAATTCCACAGCGGCAAATCAGTTTGTCGGCACATGACAATAAAAGATATATTTTAGACGATGGCATAAGCACTTTAGCTTATGCTCATTATAGCAACCGGTGATTTGTTTTATACATTGAAAATAACATTAGTTTTCGTACATTCCGATGATTTTATTTTATAATCTCTCGAATGAAAAGACTCCTCTCCCCCAATCGTGACGGTAGTGAATGAAGTGCTTCATGGAAGCTGTGTATATATTTTAATTGGCGATGGGTTTATTTTTCACTTGAATAAATTTTCATTTGCACTAATCAAAGTTTCTATCATTATTTTATGTACTGTAAGAAAGGAAATTTAGGAATGATTCCCCCACCCCCTTACAATCGATGATTTTAGAACTCTAAATTCAGCATAGTAATCACCTATGGGAAAGGAAGTTGAATTCTTATGACTTATTACTACGGAGGAAAAAAAATACAAGTTCCATTACAGTAACATTCTTCGGCTTGAAAAAAAGTCCAGCTCTATTATGATTCTTTCTCAGTAGATGATTCGAATCTATGCTGCGCTCGTGCCATCATTGTTAGAAAGGCGTACTTGGAAGAAGATCCCAAACTGAACACCATTAGGGATGGTAGGAAGCCTATGCAGAGAACTATGGCTGAAGAGCTGCATGCCAGCGCTGGTGTTCCTCTAGGCCCCTGTGGACCCGTACAAATCCGAGCCTTTGAAGATCATCTCGACGTGCAAGTGCACGTAATCTCAGCTGATCATCGAAACAAAGCAAGTCTTTTTTTTATACGTCTTATGTCTGGTTGTTTTTATCCGTAATATGTACAGGGTGATCAGCGAATAAGCCCTTATTTCAAAATTAAATATCAATAGAATTATGCGGTAATATTAGCAAAACTGTACAGAATGTTGTACAGAAATTTCGAAAATTTAGTTACAAAAATTCTTAACAGATGGAGCTGTAATCAGAGTGATACCTTTAAAACGTGCTTCGAAGTCTAAAGCGATTAGTACGACTGTTGGATAGTGAAAAGAGGCTAGCGTGTAGAAATTGAAATACCATTGAACGTGTTTTTTGGTACTGAAATATCACAGATTAGAACACAGTCCTACGGCAACAAGGCGCAGTTTTCAAAAACGATTCAATGTTCCAGTTCGGAAAACCATTCGCATGCTCTTCGCCAAATTCGAACGGACTGGCAGCGTGGATGATGATCGAAAGGGAAATGTTGGGCCTAGGCAAACTGTAGTCACTCCTGAAAATGCAGCCAAAGTTTCTGGAATTGTTCAGCAAAATCCTAGGAAAAGCATCCGAAGAATTGCATCAGAGACTGGTTTGAAGTACACGAGCACGCAAAAAATATTGAGAAATGGCCTATGGATGTTTCCATACAGAATCCAAAGTCATCAGGCCATGCCCATGAAAGCTGTTCGACAAAGGGTTGACTTTGCGAACCAGATTCACAATGATCGACAACGAAGGATTTGATGTGGGCTGCATCTGGTTCACAGATGAAGCACATTTTCACTTGAATGGATTCGTAAATAAACAAAACTGGAGATTTTGGGGTTCCGAAAATCCTCATTTGTGTGAAGAGAAACCACTGCATTCGCCTAAAGTTACTGCATGGACTGCGATATGCGCCAGAGGCATTATCGGCCCCTTCTTCGTGCGAGAAACGATTACTACTGAACGTTGTTACAATTTTGGATTGGATTTCAAATTTGTTGGCGCAAGGACCAATTTGGTCAAACTGCGCCATAACAATCGATCATGTCAGAAAAATAAAAACTATGTATGATAAAAAGCAACGTGAAATGTAAAACATGAATTGTAAAAACTATAATTTGTTAGAAAAACCAATGGCTTTAATGAATTTAAAAATGCGAGATGCATCGCAATGGTCAGATAAAATGTCACGAAGTGAAAGATGACTTTGACCAAAAGCGGTCGTAAAATGATGACGATGATGTGAACAACTAAAAGCATGAGCAATGGTCAATGGACTTTGACAATGAGGGCACTGCGGTTGACTCTCTCGTAACTCTACGTTACATGTTTTACAGGCAATTTCACGTCTACATCAATGACGTAAGTACAACTGAACTGCGACGTTTTTTCCATTGTCAATCATTGGAATGCCGAAGAAGAAGTTACCTTCGCTTTTTGTATAAAATTGTCAATAATATAATTGATGACTGCCACCTTCTTCAACTTGATTTTTCTGTGCCAATTGGAAATAGGCCTGTTCGGCGAACTTTTCAACAATTGAACAATATGTTCAATTCAACTATAAGGGAATTTCTTAAAAGTATATGTGAGTATTGAATATTCATGTTATTATGCTTTTTCCGTATGTATTTCCATTGGTTTGTGTGTTTTTGTATTTTTCTTCTCTTGTCCATCTCTGCCTGTTGAGACGTAAATAAGTAACAAATATGATTGTGTGATGCGACTGTGTCCTATGCGTAACCGGGCAAGCAGAACTTCCTCCTTTCGGTTAGTTCCGCAGCTCGAAGGCCAAGTGTGGGCTTGATGGCATGCAGTTTATTATTAATTTGATTGTTCCAGTGCTCCTGCCAGCGGCGATGCATCACTTCCCGGAGGATTGAGAAGTGGTCACTGGCAGGTACCAAAAGGCTATTATCAATGTTAGTTGTTGTTCGAGCTGCGTTGTCTGCTTTTTCGTTGCCCGGTATTCGAAACAGATCAGAGCAGTGGTACACGTGAATTTTTGTGTCGCCATGTACTCTGACGGTACAGAGTTCGTTTTTAAAGGATACGACTCTTGCGAAAAGTTTTGCAAATTTCTATTCAGTCCAAAACATAAGGGTTATGTGGCAATTGCACATAATGTGAAAGGTTTTGATGGACAGTTTGTTTTTTGGTATTTGCTTGATCAGGGTCTCAAACCGAAAATCATCCCTAACGGCTCCAAAATTATAACATTGGAATCTCTGTCCATCCGAATGATAGATTCCTTCAATTTTCTGGCCATGTCGTTAAGCAACATGCCGAAAACATTCGGTCTCGAACACATTGTGGCCAAGGGTTTTTTTCCGCACCACTTCAATACTCCAAAAAATCAAGATGAAGGTCCATTGCCGAAGAGACACTTCTTCAGGCCAGATTCGATGCGCGTCGATATGAGGAAATGCTTTCATACATCGTATGAAGAAAGAAGGATGCTGAAGTATTGCTGGTGAGTAATCAAAACATTATTTTAGATTATTTTATAGTATTTCACTAATTTTTTGGAGATCATTTATTTATATATATGGATGCAGATTGGATTTTGGAATTATTGGCGCAAGGACCAATATGGTCAAACTGCGCCAAAACAAATGATTACATAATATGCATGATAAAAAGCAATGAAATGAATAGTAAAAATCTATAATTTGTTATAAAAACCAATGACTTTAAAGAATTTAAAAATGCGAGATGCATCGCTATGGTCATTTAAAATGTCATGAAGTGAAAGGTGACTTTGACCAAAAGCGGTCGTAAATGATGACGATGATATGAACAAGCATGAGCAATGGACTTTGACAATGTGGTTGACTCTCCCCGCCAATGGCCAAGTGTGGGCTTGATGGCATGAAGTTTATTATTTATTTGTTCCAGTGCTCCTGCCAGCGGCGATGCATCACTTCCCGGAGGATTGAGAAGTGGTCACTGGCAGGTATCAAAAGGCTATTGTCAATGTTGGTTGTTGTTCGAGCTGCGTTGTCTGCTTTTTCGTTGCCCGGTATTCCAACATGACCTGGTACCCAGTAAAATTTAACTGTGGTACCGTGATGGATGAGTGTGAAAAGTGAAGGAACACAGTCCTTGCAATGCGCTGAGAGATGATGCATCGTCGGTGGCGTTTGCGTCTTATATGACGTAGAGCCTGAACGAGAGAATGTGTCTGATAGTTTGAAAGATGTCTCCTCACAGCAGATGTAAGCACAACCGACATGCCCAGGGCTCTTAGGGCCGTCGGTATATATGGGGAAGTACCTGTTGTACCTAACCCGGTGCCTATAGAATATGTGTCGATATATGACATCTGCTGTGGTGGCTCTTGTGTATAATGATAATGAAAGAGAGACATCTGGCAGAGACTGCTCCAACTGGGGCCACACGACTGATGTCTAATTCTAGTTCTTCCACAAGTGCCCTCATACGAAGACCGTAAGATGGAACACATGAAGGGCGAGCAGCAAAAAGTCTATGAAATGAGGGATTAAAAATGACACGATGAAGTGGATGACCTGGCAAAGACTTCATCTTGATAAAATATTTCAAGGAAAGTTGCTGGCGTCTTGATGTCAGTGATGGCTCGTTGCACTCGACATACAGGCTCTCCATCGGGGACGTCCGGAAAGCTCCAGAACAAATCCGCAGGGCCAGATGGTGCACTGGGTCGAGCACACTCAGATAGCTCCAAGGTGCCGACCCGTATACAATGGAGCCGTAGTCGAGCTTCGATCTTATTAAAGCTTTATATAAGTGAAGGAGCGACTTACGGTCAGCTCCCCACGATGTAGAAGAGATGACCTTCAAGAGGTTCATCGTCTTCATGCAACGAGCCCTCAACTGAATATGAGGTTTAAATGTAAGTTTCTTGTCAAATGAAATGCCGAGGAATTTTGTATTCTCTACAATAGGTATTTGACTATTATTTAAAAATAATTGTGGGTCATCATGAAGCTCACGACGCCGGCAAAAATGCACAGCGACGGTTTTGTCAGCGGAGAAAGAGAAGCTGTTATGAGTCCACTTGCTGATCTTGTTGAGTGCGGTTTGCAATTCTCTCTCGGCTGACCTCATATTCACTGATTGATACGATATCAACAGATCATTTACGTAGAGTTCGCCAGCGACAGACAACGGGAGTTGGTTCAACACCCCGTTGAGTCTTAAAATAAAAAGTGTTACACTTAAAATGCTACCTTGAGGTACACCGTGTTCTTGAATTTGGGGAGCTGATAACGTGCTTCCGATCCGTACCTGAAAGATGTGGCGAGCAAGAAAATGGGCAAGTTGCCCCGCAAGCCGCTATTATAGAGGTCAGAAAGAATTCCGTGCCTCCAAGTACGGTCGTAGGCCTTCTCTATGTTGAAAAATATAGCTATCATATGCTCTCTTCACAAATGCTTGTCTTATCGCATGTTGTGGACCTGAAGCGTCTAAAGCCGCTTTGATGTTTAGATAAAATATTGTTAACCTCAAGGTAGAGCAAGGTGAGTCAGGTACTTACCATTATCAAGGATATGCTATCTTCAATAGAAAAAAAAGACTAAGCCAGCTTAAAACTATGCATACTGGGTGTCACTGGGAAGACAACGTCTCGTACTGCTCCAAAGTCGAGACCAGTGTATCAACAGGGTGCTCCAATAGGATATAGCACTATGCTAGAAATACAAAAGAGATTTCAAGACGGGTACAGTCTACGTGAAGTATACGACAAATTCTTTAGCGTAAGCGCTAGATTTCATACTTTCTTTACGAAGTATGCTATGGTATATGAAACCCCCAGAGACTTTCAAACTGCCAGCGTCGTTTTCTGGGGACCCCCTGGTACTGGCAAGTCCGCACAAGATGAGAGGTGACTGGTGGGACGGATACACGGACCAAGACGTCGTTATCATCAACGATTTCTACTCCGGGCTAATCTTTGATTCCCTCTTGAGACTGATAGACCGATATCCTCTACGTGTACCTGTAAAAGGAGCGTTCGTACAGTTCAAAGCACGACTCGTTATCATAACGTCTAATCAAGACCCGTTCGACTGGTATCCTAATATCAAACAGATCTGCTCTATTCAGAAGATTAAATTTTATCATGCACTTTGATCAGGATCTCAAGGACTCTTATCACGGACAGCACACTTATCTATTGGCACAGGGTACAGAGTCCATCGTGTGCCCAGTTCCGTTATTTCCTATAAGTATAGGAACGAGGTCAAAGCCTACAGCATTCGTAAACCCGAGAGCCAAGCATGTGGTCACGCAGACTTCTCCTCCTCCGGAGCCGATACCGGGGCCCGTCGGGGTATGTACCTCCGCAGACCTCGCCGATACTACGCAGGGCGATACTCCGCAGGACACCGTCGCCGATTGACCTTTCGTCGCAGAACACATACGTACAGGAGACGCAGGACTTATCGCCGTGGGAGCTATCGGACTAAAGCACAACCTGCTGTACCCAGGAACTGGCTACAGATACCTATACGCAGGTATGTGACTCTAAAATCTATACAATCATACATTTGGAATGTCTAGTGCTCAAGCTCAGACTCCTGCTAAACTCCTTGCAGAATACGAAAAGGTGTCACCGTGGCTACCGACTGACAAGGGACTTCTACAATCTCTATCGTACACCTGGAACCAGTACAGAGCCAAAAGACTTGTGCAATGGTCAGCGTACTTCAAGAATGCCAACTACGATATATACCAATACGTCACTGATCCTGACAACAAGCTGGTCGGCAGCACATCACTACAAACAGTCTACAGGCACTCTAATCCTGTCATGCACGTCCTCTGGGATAAAGATCAATTACCAATGTAATTAACATTGTTTTATTTTTCAGCAGAAGAGGACATAGAAACGGCTGCCCAGCATTACACTGACGTACTGTGGGAAGACGCCTGGCTACCGCAGGGTGAGTGTCGACTTCCCTGCATTACTCTGGGGTGCGCCCCTTAAAGTTGGCTCAAGTGTAAAGCTTCGCCCCTGAA
Source organism: Pholcus phalangioides (assembly GCF_987345545.1). Classification (NCBI taxonomy): domain Eukaryota; kingdom Metazoa; phylum Arthropoda; class Arachnida; order Araneae; family Pholcidae; genus Pholcus; species Pholcus phalangioides. The sequence continues at coordinate 7,559,828 of NW_028301618.1, read as the reverse complement.
AGTTGGTTTTCCGGCGATAGTTGACCATGCGTTCCATGAGTTTACAAAACAGCTGGTCAAAGCAATAGGTCTGTAACTATTAGGTTGCTGCGGATTTTCGCCAGGCTTTGGGAATGCAAGAACTATGGCTGCTCGCCAGATGTCGGGAAATGAATGGCTGACCCAGATCCGATTAAATAAAATGAGTAAATGTGAGAGCGATTCAGATGAGAGATTCCGAATCATGGAATAATGAATGGCATCGGACCCTACAGCTGAGTCAGGACTTCGCTGCAAGGCCATCGTCAGTTCATGAAGGGTGAACAATGAATTGTACCCCTCCGGTGTAAAAGGCCGGAAGGTGTACGTTCGGCCGATGATTTAATGGGATGAAACGATGGGGGATAGTTCGCAATACTGGAGACAGCGGCGAAATGGGCGGCGATGGTATCCGCAATATCCCTCACATAGCTGATGATAGTGTCATTGGTATTCAAAATGGTGATGGGATGAGACTGGTAATAACCATTGAAGTACTGGTAATAACGTTGAAGTTGAATTGATTTCGGTCGTAAACTTTTGCCATGACTCGCGTTTAGCCTGGCGCCTGGTTCTTCTCGCTATCGCCTTTGCTTTTAAAAATGCCAACTTGTTTTCATGGGTAGGATACCGCCGGAACCTACTCCATGCTTTCTTTTGTGCTTTAATTGTAAGATTACATTCGTGGTTCCATCAAGGTTTAGGAAATTTAGGAAGTTCCGAGGAGACTTTGGGTATTGTTTCATTTGCTGCAGAGATCATACAACTGGTCACAAGGTCGACACAGTAGTCTACGTCGGGTTGCGAGACCATATCCTCCGTGATTTCTGCCTTGATCGTGAAGTCAGCCCATCAGGCGGCCACAAGCTTCCACCGAGGAAGACCCTCAGGAATGCAATGGCGTCGATCAAGGCACTTAACCACTAGAGGGAAATGATTGACCCTGAGTGCGCCACGAGGAGGCCTATCACATTACACCACAGCAAAATAATTGTTGGGCTTGAAAGTTTGGTGTATCTAATGCGTCCCAGAAACAACCACTACAGACAGATCCAGTGGTGCCAGGAAGCAAAAAAAGATTCAAATCTGGCAACACTAGGAGCCAGACCATGGGGTTCTAAAAGGATGATCTTCTGTCTCTCTACTTAAAAATATGTAATCTTTCTACTAATTATATTTAATTAAAAAGGTTACAGTAGTTATTTAGAAAAAGGCTGGCTTTAGTTATTATGACGCCGACAAAACCCCAATAAACCATTGGGTTTTTAGTTATAGGAGTTGCTTGAGACAATGATGGTATAAACCGAAAGGCTGTTTCATATTTTTGTAGCCCTTTGTGTATAAACACCCTTGAAATTTTACTCGTCCTGTTTTATCTTATTGTTTCTGTCCATATACTGAAACGCATCCGAAATAATTGGCTTAACTAAAAGAATGCAGGAAAATGTGTGTATTTCCCAGATTTCAAAGATCGACCAATGGGCATCAATGGAGAGCCATTGTTGAAAGCAGCTTCTTTTTTTGCATTGAAAGAGCTTCACGAAGCAAACAATATTGTGAAGTTCGTCCCTTCTTTAACAGAAAAAGCTCTTTGCCCCTTCTTAACTTTGAACGTCAAAATGTTCCCTTGACTTTGAAAATATTCAACTATAGTTTCTGAAGGCCTGAAATGTAGTGGAGAAATTCATGCCATTGCAAACTACAAAGACACAGCTAATTATATTTCATTAATATGTAAGTGGTTTGACATATGAACGTCCTGAAAGGAAAATGTAAAAGGAATGTTTTTCAGGAACTTTTTTCATCATCTCCAAATGAGGAAGTGAAATTTTTGTATGATTTTTTTAGATTGGTTAGATTGGAAAAGTGCCAATTGCTCACCTGGCTTTCTAACCAAGTAAACTTTTCTTGCCTCGCAACATACCACAATATGCAATGATAGAAATTGTAAAATATTGTTGTGATGAAGTTGCATTACATATTAACATGCAAATTCCAAATTGATTCCCTCGAAGAACGTTTTGGTCAATACTGAAAACTAGCGAGTTGTCAGTATAATGTATCTGCCCGAGTGGCACAGTGGTAAAGATGCTCGTCTTCCACTGTGAAGGTTGCCATCAAGGTCCATGGGTTCGAATCCGGGCATAGTACATCAGAAGCAAGTTCTTTACCTACCGAGCCTGGAGGCGACCACCGATGGATGGAGCCTTCATTTCCCTCTTAACCCAATGGTTGGAAATCACCGTATGGCGATATATGACCGGAGTTGGTGTGCGGTGAAGTAGTATAATGTATCTTTGGTGCAAGTAGCCTATATGAAATTAAGGATTCACTCTAAAGGAGAAATTTCCTTAGCCCCACTCGATGAATATTCTATATTCAAAACAATGATTTTAATCAATCGACATGTGTTCAAATCAATGAACCAAAGGCTGTGAAACTTCCTGAGAATTTGCTTCTGAAACAGATCACTGTTTCTAAAAAGGAGCTCACAGATCTCTGTAATTTACTTCCTGCGATAACTCACATTGCAGGTAAAAAAAAAATTGAAGTGTGCTGATTGGGGAATTATTGAAGGTGAGGTTAAATTTACAGAGTTTAATGAACAATATGATTTAAGAATCTCGATAGGTGATTAAAATATCCATAACAATGTGTTTTACTAGTTGTTATGCATTGTTGGATTGGATTTTGGGTTTATTGGCGCAAGCACCAATAAGGTCAAAATGTGCCGAAACAAATGATTAATTAAAAATAAAATGAAACCTATTCCCATCATGTCCAGAAAGTGAAACCACGCATGACAAAAAACAATGTTGCGTGAAACGTAAAACAATGACATGGGTTGCAAATAACTATATTATAAAAACCAATGGCTTTGATGAATTTAAAAATAAGAGATGCATCGCAATGGTCAGATAAACTGTCTTGAAGTGAAAGATGGCTTTGACCAAAAGTGGTAGTGAAATAATGACAATGATATGAACACATAAAAGCATCAGTGGTGGTCAATGACTTTGACAATGTGGACACTCCAGTCGTCTCTCTTGTAATAAAAGATAAGAATGTGTGAGGCGACTGTGTCCTATGCGCAATCCGGCAAGCAGAACTTCCTCCCTTGAATTAGTTCTGCAGCTCACCTCAGAGGATTGAGAAGTGGTCACTGACAGGTTCTAAAAAGCTATTATCAATGTTGGTTGTTGTTCGAGCTGCAATGTCTGCTTTTTCGTTGCCCAGTATTCCTATATGATCTGGCACCCGGTAAAATTTTACTGTGGTACCGTGATGAATGAGGTGATACAGTTCATGAAAAATGGCATGAATAAATAGATGAGTGTGATAAGTGAAGGAACACAATGCTTGCAATGAGCTAAGAGAGTCGCTATAAATGATGCATCGTCAGTGGCATTTGAGTCGTACATGACGGAGAGCCTGAAGGATAGCATACAGTTCCGCTGAATAAATACAGAATGTGCAAGGTAGTTTGAAAGATGTATCCTCACAGCAGATGTAGGTACAACTGACATGCCCAGTGCTCTTGGAGCCACCTGTATGTATGGGAAAGTACCTGTTGTACCTATCCTAATGCCTAAGGAATATCTGTTGATTCATGATATTTGCTGTGGTGACTCTAGGTTATGATGATAACGAAAGACACACCTGGCGGAGATTGCTCCCATGGTGCCAGTTGACGAACAACTGGCGACACACGACTGATGTGTATTTGTAGTTCTACGAGTGCCCTCATATGGAGACCGTAAGATGGAACACATGTAGGACGAGCAGCAAAAAGTCTATGAAATGAGGAATTGAAAATGGCACAATCTTGTAAAGACTTTATTTTGATATAATATTTCAATCAAGGAAAGTTGTTGGTGTCTTTACGTCAGTAATGGCTCGCTACACTCTCCACAGACTCTCCACACAGCTCAGCTGTTCAACATGTTTCCGATCATTGTGGGCACATACAATTCCATATCAGTTTTTAATGAAACAAATTCAAGTTTGACCGAGATTGATTTTTTCTCACGAATTGATCGTGCATAAGCCTTGGCGAATTGGGATGGTCACACAAAGAAAGAGATTGCATTACAAAAATGTGCTGGAGTTGTGCTTGCTGCTTGCTCACATTCAGACAAGCTCTCACTTGATAGACCCTATGACCTATGAGCAATTTGTACTCATGTTGTGGACAGATTTTCCTCACCTGACAGACCTGAGATGGTGTTGTCTCAACTGACAATGACAAAAGCAAAATCTCTGGCTTTCTCAGAACCTGATTATCATCTTAAGTCACTAGCTCGATGTGCTATTCAGGGCACACCGAATGAACCAGTGGCCATAAAAAATTATCGTGGCACACTTGCTTTGGCCAGATTTAAGACTGATATACTATCTCACATGGAACTACTTATCACTGCCCACAACCCAGCAACCTTTCGAGAGGCAGTTTACCTGGCCAACCGTATCAAGCAGGCTGACAATCCAAATTTTAAAAAAAATTATGAACATCCAGGCCGGAGAACGAATAGTGGGTGTACTATTTTTGATACTCTGAATCATCGTCATCTTTCTCCTTAATCCCAGCCTCAGACAGCAGAGCTATGGGCATGTCTTTACAAAAATCATTAGAACAGTGACATGCGGAAACTCAATGCCAAGACTATTCCGGAGAGCTACCCACTGCCAAACATGAATGAGATACTTGACACATTCTCTGGGTACATTTTTTTTTTTTTTCGTCTCTTGATCTAAATTCTGGTTTCTTTCCAAATGAAAATACACCCCCTCAGATTCACACAAGACTGCTTTTGTTACTGACTATGGACTGTTTCAGTGGAATCAAGTCCCCTTTAATATGAGGAATGCTCCCAATTCTTTTCAGAGACTCATGGAAATAGTTCTCTCAGGATTGTATTGGATTGGATTTTAAATTTATTGACGCAAGGACCAATTTGGTCAAACTGCGCCAAAACAAGTGATTATAAAAAAGAAGATTGTCCTTTTGTCATGTCAAAAAATTAAAAAGTGCATGATAAAAAGCAACATGAAACGTAAAACAATGACATGAATTGTAAAAATCTATAATTTGTTATAAAAACCAATGGCTTTAATGAATTTAAAAATGCGAGATGCATCGCTATTGTCATTTAAAATGTCATGAAGTGAAAGATGACTATGACCAAAAGCGGTCGTAAAATGATGGCGATGATGTGAACAAGTAAAAGCATGAGCAATGGTCAATGGACGTTTACAATGAGGGCACTCTGGTTGACTCTCTCGTAATAAAAAATATGATTGTGTAAGGCGACTGTGTCCTATGCGCAACCGGGCAAGCAGAACTTCTTCCTTTCGGTTGGTCCTGCAGCTCGAATGCCAATGGCCAAGTGTGGGCTTAATGGATTGTAATTTATTATTTACCTGGTTATTCCAATGATCCTGCCAGCGGCGATGCATCACTTCCCGAAGGATTGAGAAGTTGTCACTGGCAGGTATCAAAAGACTATTATCAATGTTAGTTGTTGTTTGAGCTGCATTGTCTGCTTTTTCGTTGCCCGGTATTCCAACATGACCTGGTACCCAGTAAAATTGATACGATATCAACAGATCATCCACGTAGAGTGCACCAGTGACAGACAACGGGAGTTGGTTCAACACCCCGTTGAGTCTTAAAATAAAAAGTGTTACACTTAAAATGCTACCTTGAGGTACACCTTGTTCTTGAATTTGGGGAGCTGATAATGTGCTTCCGATCCGTACCTGGAAGATGCGGCGAGCGAGAAAGTTCTTAATGAAAATGGGCAAGTTGCCCCGCAAGCCGCAATTATAGAGGTTGGAGAGAATTCCGTGCCTCCAAGTACGATCGTAGGCCTTTTCTATATCGAAAAATACAGCTATCATATGCTCCCTCATCACAAATGCTTGTCTTATTGATGTCTCAAGGCGTAACATATTGCATGTTGTGGACCTGAACCATCTAAAGCCGCTTTGAAAATATTGTTAACCTCAAGGTAGTGCATAAGGCGATAGTTGACCATGCGCTCCATGAGCTTACATAGACAACTGGTCAAAGCAGTAGGTCGGTAACTGTTAGGTTGCTGAAGATTTTTGCCAGGCTTCGGGAATGCAAGAACAATGGCTGCTCACCAGGTGTCAGGAAATGAATGACTGACCCAGATCCGATTAAATAATGAGTAAATGTGAGAGTGATTCGGAGTTCTCTCAGGTTTGCGTCCTTTGAAAATCGGAACACGTATTGATATCATTGTGCCTAATACTGTGTTTGAAAATTGTTTTTGACCATTTAAGAACTCACAATCTTAAATTGAAACCCTCTAAATGTACATTTTTGGCAAGAGAAATCAAATACTTAAACTTTCGTATTTCAAATGGTGAAGTCACACCAGACACAAACAAAATAAATACAGTCAAACAGTCAAAAGTGCCTGTAAACCAAAAACAAACAAGATGTTTTCTCGGCTTAACTGGGTTCTATAGAAAATTTATTCCAAACTATACACAAATTGCTTTACCATTGATCCAGATGATAAAGTCAACAGTCTTTTACACGGTCACAGGGAGCACAACTTGTATTTGACACACTCGCCAATGCTATTGTTTCAGAACCTTATCTTAAGCATCCACAATTTGACCGTCCTAGGTTTTTGTACACAGGTGCATCCTCCCTAGCTCTCGGTGCTGTAATGTCACGAGTGCACCTTACACACACTCTCTCCCCCTCTCACCTTCACATACAGAAACCACACATCATACATACATCAATACATGGGATGCAACACGTGTGCTCTCCTTTCCCTCACCAGGTATTTCTAAGACGCACTTGAGCACCGAATAAGTACGTATTACATAACGCAATCACAACTCTGCAGACAGACATTGTGCCTCTGGGCCAATGAAAACCCCTTACAGAAATCAGGCGATTGCCTTTGACCAATAGCTGAGGTCTTCACCAACTTGGTTTGGAACACACGAGGCTTTTGCCAGAGAGTATTGCTGGAGGTTGGACGACGACCAACATGTCGCGCTTGAAGAGTCGTTTATTTACTCTCTCTCTCCTCCTCCTAAACCCGGGTCGAGATCCCTCAATGTAGGGGACGCAAGAAACCTTGCCCCGAGATGACGGTGAGTGATTCAAACTATATATAATTATTGTGTGCTTAATTTGGTGGAGTGAGAGTGACCATGTTAAATGTAAATTGTATCGAGTTTAGTGTAATTCACCGTGTCGAAGTATTTTCAATTGATGAATAAAGGTAGAATTGTAATGCTCTAATTGGAAAGGTTATTATTATTTTCGCAATGGCCTGTTCATAATGTCCAAGTAATATATAATATGTCATGCTACAAAACTAGTTCGTTTAAATCTCCGGCCGCGTCCGGCAAACCATCACAACAGTAATAACACAAGATGATGACAATTGTGTAAGACATCCAGTAGCCTTTGCCTCGCGCAACCATGGTGTGATTGTTAAAAGTTATTCCTAAGGTCACATGACGAGGAAAAGACAGAAAAATTCCAGTTTTAGTGAATTTTCCAACTGACAAATCACAGCTCTGCAAAATGTTAACTACTACTATGCATTTAAAGTTTGTATTTGCCATAGTAGCGGTGGCAATATCCATTCACTATCTGCATGTGGATTTGTGCTGTTTACATTGTGTTACTAGATTTGTGATACGACAGTTATGGGAATATTTCTCAACCGCATTGATAGAAAAATGTAGAATAAAAGGAATTATAAACTGAAGAGCCAAAAAAACTGGTACAGGCATGTGTATGCAAATAGAGAGATATGGAACCAATCAGAGTACGGCGCTGCGGTCGGCAACGCCTATATAACGCAACAAGTGTCTGGCATAGTTGTTAGATCGGTTACTTCTGCTACAATGGCAGGTTATCGAGATTTAAGTGAGTTTGAACGTGGTGTTATAGTCGGCGCATGAGAGATGGGACGTAGCGATGAAATTTGGATTTTCACGTACGACCATTTCACGAGTGTGCCGTGAATATCGGCAATCCGTTAAAAAATTAAATCTACGACATCGCTGCAGCCGGAAAAGATCACGCAAGAACGGGACCATGACGACTGACGAGAATCATTAAACGTGACAGACGTGCAACCCTTCCACAAATTGCTGCAGATTTCAATGCTGGGCCATCAACAAGTGTCAGCTTGTGAACCATTCAATGAAACATCATTGATATGGGCTTTTGGAACCAAAGGCCCACTCGTGTACCCTTGATGACTGCACGACACAAAGCTTTACGCCTAGCCTGGGTCCGACAACACCAACATTGGACTGTTGAGGACTGGAAACACGTTGCCTGGTCTGACAAGTCTCAATTACAATTGTTTCGAGCTGATGGACGGGTATGGAGACAACCTCATGAATCCATGGACCCTACATGTCAACAGGGGACTGTTCAAGCTGGTGGAGGCTCTGTGATGGTATGGGGCGTGTGCAGTTGGCATGATATGGGACCCCTGATACATCTAGATACGACTCTGACAGGTGGCAGGTATGTAAGCATCCTGTCTGATGACCTGCACCCATTCATGTCCATTCCGACGGACTTGGACAATTTCAGCAGGACAATGCAACATCCCACACGTCCAGAATTACTACAAAGTGGCTCCAGGAACACTTTTCTGACTTTAGACACTTCCACTGGCCACCTAAATTCCCAGGCATGAACATTATTGAACATATCTGGGATAGAAATGGATTACCTTTTGGGTTTGATAATACGATTATTTAATCTTATCATATCTGGGATGCCTTGCAATGTGCTGTTCAGAAGAGATCTCCGCCCCCCCTCTTACTCCTACGGATTCATGGTGTCAATTACCTCCAGCACTACTTTAGACATCAGTCGAGTCCATGCCACATCGTGTTGCAGCACTTCTGCAGGCTCGCTGGGGCCCTAAACAATATTAAGCAGGTGTACCAGTTTTTTTGGCTCTTCAGTGTATTATTTACATTATACGTTGCAAAAATAAATATTGGAATGTAAATTTATGCATTAGGAAGATGTACATATATTTTGTTTCAACAAAAAATCATATTTCCATTTTTACTCTGGAAAACAGTATTTTTTCCATCTTATATACATAATCTATATCTAAGGTATATATTGACTATATACGAATAAATAGGTGCCTGATATTATATTTTCATTTTTTCCATTATTTAAATGAAAACTAATTTCGATGATCTGTATATTATTTACATTAACTATTGAATCGCTAAAATAAGAGTGTCCATTTATGCACCTTTATCCACCATTTATGTATTTCGAGTTGTATCAACCATTTTTTTTTTTCCGAAGAAATACTTATAAAGTTCCTTTTTTTTCCTCAGGAAAGATATCCCGTTTCCATTTTAAGTACATATTCTATTTCTATAGTTAATATTGATTATATATGAATAAATAGCTGTTCCAAATAACTATGTTGTCACAAATCCAAAATCTAAGTGATACATATTTCAATAATCAATTTCTTATTTACATTTTCTATTATATTTCACAGATACAATGCCCATTTATGCATTTTCAAGATATTCCACCAATGTCTTAATAAAGTCTATATTTTTCAATTTTTCCCATTCTCGAAAAGCTAAATTCTCATATGTTGAGATATATGTCCAACTTTTTTTGCCGCTTTCCGTGAATCATTTTACTTTATTCAAATAGAATAATACTTTGTCCTTTACTGCAGCTAGTATGCCAAGAGAGGGAACTTTTTTTTAAACTACACCCCACTTCCCAGAAAAATAGAAAACTTTCTGGAAAGATGAATGTTATAGAAACTCTGCAGAAAGCATTGGTGCTGTTATGTGGTGGAAAGGAGCATGCATTGGAATGAGTTTGACAGACGTTGCATTCTGAAATTGCTGCTAGAGCTTAGAGTACCTCATACATACAACATAAAGGAATTGTCAATAGAAAGAACAGGGAAAAATAAAGTTTGCACAGTCCACATTATTAAATTTTTAAAGCAAGAAAATGAAAACAACATGGATGAACAACTTGCAAAGAAATACGAGTGGTAAAAAATTTGAGTGTATCTTCACAGAGTTTATTGAAGAGAATGACACACAGTTTCTCTATCTTTTTAAGAATGAAGGTGATCATAAGAATGGTTTAATTTTTTGCTTAGAACTTATTTCTGAAAATTTACCTGATTTTAATAGAAATATTTCAATCTTAAAAATCTTGAGGTTCCCACACACACAAAATCTTAAATATTCTCGAGCTAAAACTTGTCATTACGAGGTGATTATGCCAAAAATTTTGTTCTAAATGTTTTAGGCTGTAAAAATAGAGTTATATTTGATAATATAAATAGAATTAGTAAACTTTTCTCATTATTTAACAGAAAAAAAAGAATATTCTCAATTATTCTACAATTTTTTGCACCAAGGAGAATATTCTCACGTCACATCTCTAGGTGATCGCAAATAATTGAAAAACATTACATTAGTTTATTTGTAAATTCACATGAACATCTATTTTGTAAATCATGTTATTTTGCATACAATAAAAAATGTTTGTGGTGTGCTTTGTAATAAATTTTTTCTGCGGTATTATTTTATTTCAGTGCTGCAGAAATGAGCATATTGCTAACTTTTAATGAATATTATGAATAAGAGCATCTTTTATATGAAATTTAAAGATGGCATTCTCTCTTCAGATAATAGTTTTTGTTTTTCCAAATTGACATTGGAATACTTAATTGCATAAAATTCCAAAAATTCTGTTTCCAGGAGTGAAATGGAGATTGTTTATAAATATGGAATTCAGCTTTACATTTAAAAAAATGCACGTTAATTAAGTGAATTGACACCATGTGAATAATTCAACGTGGGATGGATTTTGACTGATGTGGAAATGTCTCCAAGAGATGCGAGCTTTTGAATGAGTTCAGATTGTTTGGGTGTGTTCGTTTCAGAGAAGGTCTCCTGAGCGAAGAGCCTTAACTGATTTCCAAGTACCCACTGCGCCATAAACAGCTTTATCTATTAAGAATGGTGATACTTTGGCAAGTTGTTTCTCTGCATCAGATGAATGAAAAAAGAAAAATAAGACAGTAGGAGCAGTTTCAGTGACAATCGTCTCACTCAAAGCAGTTCCTTGATGTTTTGGTGCATTTTGATTTTTCCCCATTTTGGAGATAATTTGTTCGGCCCCTACCAACCATGCCCACCATGGAGCCCTACAAGGGGTCGTGCACATGTAACCAATGAAGGTTAGTAGCAATGCCAGGTTAGGTAAGATCAATACACCACCAAAGCAGGCAAGCAGATGCATTCAAGATCCAAGAAACCTCACGAAGTCGGGCAGGCCTGGCCCCTCTACCTACACAGTAGTGTAACTCCTTCGGCTACCGGATAAACCTGGGTTACCAGCAGATTGACCCAGACAAGGGCTAATCCAATCCAGGCCTCCCATTTTGGCTAAAATCCGAGGCCAAAGCTAGCGCATCAGGCTAACCAGGATCCCCATCTCCAGCCTTACAGGTCTCTACTTAACTACAGCAATTTTTGGCCCCAGGTGGTGTTTTGCATTAAGACATGCTGTTTTTAATGAAAAACATCTCTTAAAACGAAGCTCATTTAAGTAAGGTTAATGACTTATTTCATCATAAATATGTCTGTTTTAATATTACATCCAATCGGTCATTTCTTTCTGAATGATCCTTTTATATTTTGTATGCTTTCAAACTACATTCAGACGTGCCAACTTTTTCATGACCCCTCACCTCAAATATAAAACGTTAGAAACAAACTAGAAATGCAGCTGCTTTTTGCTATACACAAATGTATTAGTGTTATGGAAAATGGGAAAAATGGAAGGTGTAGTGTTATTTTTTTTTGTGAATATCATTCTTCATACACACACACACGTAAAAACAAACACTACACAGTCACTAATTACTCTTATTAATTATTATATGTTTCAGAGAGGCTGCAAATTGTATTATTCTTTTATGTATTTTAAAATTGTTAAATCCCTCATTTGTGGACATTTTCTCTGTTCCCCATGCTCATGAGCGGCAAATAAAATCAAGAAATCAAATTCCAGATTTCTATCATGATCGTGTTTCGACATGAAACTTTGCTTGCTCTCCCTTCCCTAGTCCCTCCTCCTCTTCTCCCCCCCCCCCAGGGGTGAGTCACCATTTTCGCGCGCTTTCATCGAGAGGACATGACGTGGCTATCTGGTGACCCCTCCGTCTCCAATCGGAAAGCCGGAAAGTTGAAGGTCCAGAGAAGAGTTGATGAAGACGAGGCTTCCTTTTTTTTTTGGGGACTGAGAGATGTTGAGGTAGGACGTGCTCTCCTGAAGCTGCGTGGCCCCCCTCGCCACCTACTCCCCCGTAAGTCCGAACAATCCTCCTGCCTACGACTGAAGAAAAGCTCCCCTTCCTCAACCATCCGGGAGGAAGTTGCGAAAGCCGGTATCGCCATGGGTCAGCGACAGAGCCGTGGTCTTACTACCTACCAAGATGCTGAGCTCCAGTTCCAGACATTACCAGTAAACGACTGAAAAGAGCGACACATCCCGACAAACGATATCAGCCAGCCACCGGGACATCAGCATGGATCAACAACCAGTGCCGAGCTCTAGTTTATAGATGTCACCAGTGAAGACGGAAAATTTGGTTCTTCATCTATGAGCAACCGGTCAGCCACCACCATGGATTCATCCGTACCGCTCCAGTGAGTGACACCTGCCTCCCGTCTTCCTGAGACCATTCGCATTCCTCACGAGAACGAGCTGAGGTCTTCATCCTCCGAGGGACAGTTCGGTAAAGTACTCTAAATTTACCTATCTTTCGGATACTCCCCCCCCCCCTTTTGTTGGTTCCGTCATCTGACGATAATGTCCAATCCTGGATCTTCGCCCAGGGATGCCGCCGTTCGCGGTGTGTCCATGTACAGCAATTAATATCTCTGTAATTTCGTTCCATAAGGGGCCCCTAGAACCAATGTTTCATTTTTTTTTAATTAAATTCTTAATTATTGAAATGTTGTCTTGCTTGATTCACTGTATCCTGTCATTTGTTGAGATAGCTTTTCTTTTTTGGTAATAATATAATCTCAAACTATAAAAGAACTTGGGTGGTTATTCACCCTTTTCTAACCTCTTATCACGGCATTCCTCTATTTAAATTTGGTAATGGTAAAATTAATGCACTAAGAGTTAATCTAAATAAACCATATAACATTAGATTAGAATATGAGTGAACCAATATTTGTTGATTCTAAATGATAGCTGGGTGCTTGCTTCGCAAGCCATTATTATTGGCATCTTGATGTATCCAAACTGCATATGGATTAAATCAGAAAAAAATTCGAACATTTTTTTATAACGTTATTGAGAGTGAAAAATACAGTGTGAAGCAAAATAAAAAGATCCAAATTTTTTATATGCCCCCGTGTGAAGATCTGGCAACAGATTCAGTTAGAAGGTGTTAAGGATCTGGCAACGGACTGGATCAGAGGATTTCACATGGAGAACCATGTGTGTAAGAATGCTATGTGCCTGAATATTTTTAATAAAACTATATAGTTATTACTAAATATAACATGGTGTAGTCGCTCGCGTTTTAAGTAAACGAGATTGTCAGTTGATCATTTGTAGTTAGATCTGATTATATATTGGTGTTGATATGGAGTTCTGCAGATCACCACAAGGCCTAAGCCTCGACAGAAATGCTGCAGAGAATTGGAGAAAATTCAAACAGTTGTTCGAGATCTTTATGAAGGCATATCAGGTAATGATAATGATAAGGAGTCTGCGGTAAAGGTGGCATTGTTCTTGAATGTGGCTGGTGAGGAATCTGTGGAGGCATTCAACGTGTTTGACTTGTCGGACGAGAAAAAGCTGTGCTACAAAAAAGTTATCGGCCAGTTCGAAATTTTCACCACACCAAAGAAAAATGTGATTGTGGAGAGGTTTATCTCTAACAGCCACATCCAAGAACAGGGTGAAACATTTGACGCATTCGTCACTGACTTTAAGAAGTTAGTTAAATCCTGTGAATTTAGTGATCAGTCTGATTCGGTTGTTACAGATCGGATTGTGCTTGGAACATCTGACCTAGACTCGAGCCATCGAATGGGACAAATCAGCTGAGCTTAGCAAACCGAGAGCCCAAACTGTACAAGGCCAAAGTGTTGATGCAGTGCAAAAAAGGTTAAAGCCAAAATTGTCACTCCATCCACCAGCTGTGATAAATATAGATAGAAGAAGAAACCGACTTACGGCCGTACTCACCATCAGCGCTTAACCGGTAGGTAGTTATAAAAATGACGGTTACTTGAAAAACTGAATTCTCCTTACGTTTAACTGGCGAGTTACCACTCCCTTTTCTCCTTTAACTTTTACCACTGCTTTTGGGTGGTTAGCATTACAGGCACTAGTAAACGCATGCATGCTAGTATTATTTACTTCTTGAAACATGGCTTCCTATCGTAGATATTTGCCGTATCTTCAAGCTCTGGAGGAAATTGAAAATGTATGCTTGGGAAAATAAATTCATATATATTTCCTATGCTGGCTGGAACAAATGTAATCAATTTTTTGTGCATGCTCAAATTGATTAATAATGGAATACATCAGTTACTCATTTCCTGATGAACACGTACGTGCCAGTATCTGAAGCGTGATCAGGAGCATTGTAAGAGTTTTAAACATATTGGTGCTGGTTTTGAGCTTCACATAGGAGCTTTTTATGTCAATATATTTTAGGGGTGCTCCCACAAATGTGATAAATTACAGCGGGTGTAAGAGAGGAAGGGTGCTGGGAATATCAACCTTGCAGAAAGATTGGTGGAAACTGATGTTAAAATATGTGTTTAGAACATTGGCATACACAAAGGGGGTTTTTGGGGTTCTAATCCCAAATCCCCCCAAGCCGAGATTACATAGTGTTATTTTGCAGGAAAAATGTAAAAACACCCCCCCCCCCCAAGAAGAAAAAAATTAAACCCTCCCCGAGAAAATTCTGCATATGTCTATGGTTAAAAAACAGCTCAAAGGCCGTAGTCTGTGTATGGGTGTACATGGGAGCCTCTAGTACACCCTACATTTGTGGCATACGTGGGAGGTCTGGCAACCCATCCCTCTTCCTTATGTTTTATTCTCATCAACTCTTCTTTGTAAGCTGTTCTACATCTTATGTATGCCCTGCACATTGGCAGAGACACAGCCAGCAATGTATAAGATATGATACAGATTTGAGTTAGTAGTAGTGTTCTAATTTTTTATCGTTATTATTTTTTTTGTATGCTCAGATTACAGTTGCAGCTGTTCTATTTGGAGAATTTCACGTATTATAAATTAGTGTATCATGCATAGTGGGAAACAATTGTGTAAACTTTTGCCCGTCGTTTTTCATTATAGATTGCTCGGAAAATCTATTTCGCAAGTGGGTTCCCTGGGATGTATGGAGCATTGAACTGCACCCGCATCCAAATCTCCAGTCCTGATACAGACCAAGCAGAGGTATTCAGGAATAGGAAGGGGTATTTCTCTCTGAATGTGCAAACTGTCAGCGATGCCGATTTATACATCAGGGATATTGTTGCTTGCTGGCCTGATAGCACACACAACAGCACCATCTTCGACCATTCCCATTTGCAATACCTCTGCGGCAATGGTTTCATACCCCCAAATTACCATCTCATTGGAGACAGTGGCTATGGGTGTTTCTTTCTGCTCACTCCTATTGCAAATCCCACCACAGATGCAGAGAAAATACGAGCGTGCTAATACAAAATGTCCAACACTGACCTTTGATTAATGATTAGTCCATTTTAAAATATTTTTTCATGTTGAAAATCAGAATTCAATGGCCTATAAATGTTTTTCTTTTCTTTGTAGGTACAACATTGCCCATATTGATGCTCAGAATGTTGTGGAAAGGTCATACGGTGTGTGGAAGAGGAAATTCTCTTGTTTTATCTTCACTGGTTTGCGATGCTCATTAGAGAATGCCATGGCCACCATCGTCGCAACAGCAGCGATGCACAATATATCGAGAGCAATGGGTGACAGGTCGGGAGATGAGGATGCTCTTAATAGTGGTGATGTTGAGAATAACCTCCAAGAAGACCGGCAAGCCCCCTGCAATATTTCTGGAAGGGCTAAGCGGAAAACAATAAACCATTTTTAATCGGTGACCTGCTTGCCAGTTTTAGTAAGTACAACATTTCCCATGTTGATGCTTGGAATGTTGTGGAAAGGTCATACGGTGCGTGGAAGAGGAAATTCTCGTCTTATCTCCACTGGTTTGCGATACTCATTAGAGAATGCCGTGGCCGCCATTGTCGCAACAGCAGTGATGCACAACATATCGAGAGCAATGGGTGACAGCTCGGGAGATGAGGATACTCTTAGTGATGATGTTGAGAATAACCTCCAAGAAGGCCGGCAAGCCCCCTGCAGTAATTCTGGAAAAGCTAAACGGAATACAATAAGAAACCATTTTTAATTAAATTTTAATCGCCTTATATTTTAATCGCCGATTTTAATTGGCCTTAGCAAGCAATGGCCAATTTCTCTTATTCCTGTGGTTCTCAACACAATAAGTCTGCTCATTGGAGTCTCCTACTCTGTTCTATGTAATCCCGAGAGCAATCAACACATGGAATGTACTAGATACTGCATTGTTTATGTGGCAAAAATGAGAGTAAGGCTTGTAAGAAAGCTGGCTATTTTTCTAAGCCTCATCATAAAAACTAGGGTATTCATCACACTCCATATGGCGATTGTCTTCTGGGTTAGATAGAATATACGAGGATATCTTCATAAGCAAGCTCGTTGTTTTCAGAATGTTCAGTACGGGAAATTGACCACTGCTTCCACATCACATCGCTGGCAAGAAAGCCACTGATGAAAATTTAATGAAATCAAATATTTCACACGCTATCACATACCGTCTCATTTCGCACATATATCTATCACTTTGCATCAGTATTTGTTACCGCTCCCTCTGGACACCGTATCCAGAGGTAAAAAGGTTTTTTAATAAACGG
Organism: Pholcus phalangioides; assembly: GCF_987345545.1. Classification (NCBI taxonomy): domain Eukaryota; kingdom Metazoa; phylum Arthropoda; class Arachnida; order Araneae; family Pholcidae; genus Pholcus; species Pholcus phalangioides. The sequence continues at coordinate 7,542,740 of NW_028301618.1, read as the reverse complement.
ATCCGGGCATGTTGAATAAATATTCTACGAACTAAAACCCGGGCCCTTTTTTTAGATAAAAATTTTAATAAACGGATCCGGGCATGAAAAATTCTGTAGGTTCATTTTAAATAATAAACCGATAAAACGGAAGCCATGGCAATGGATGAATAAGTAATACATACAACCAAATAATAAAATGGTACGATACAACCTGAGCAGTAGATAATCTGTAATGACGTAAGCTACAGAAGGAAGGAATAATAATCAAAGATATTGAGAGACGCGCTGGAAATGGAACAACGGCTGATTAGAATTTTTGAAAAAACACTGTGAACAAAAGAAAAATCCTGTTTGGCGAAGCTAGCGCCATCTAGTATCACCCAACGAAACCGGAAAACAGAAAACGGCAACCCAGAGAAGCATTATGACGATCTTGGCGACTTATCGCGAGAAAAAAGTCGCCAAAGTCGTGGTGGACCATACCTGTCCACTCCACTTTTAACGCTGGGGGGTGGGCCTGCCCTACCCAATGCCGTCTTAAGGCATGGGCCCACCCGGGCACAGCTAGGGGGCTCAAGAGGAAAGGGGCCTCACAAAAATTATATCTTGAGATTTTCGAGAATTTGCCTGGTAGGGCCTCAGAAAAATCATTTGGCCCGGGGGCCCATGATGCTCTTAAGACGGCCCTGCCCTACCCTGCATCGCCTCCAAACGGCATGTCCCGCGGAATAGACGTTGAAGCCCTGTGTCTTATTGGGAAGTTCTTTGAACTGAAACATAAAGGAAACAACTTCCATTAAGGATGCCATCATAATTACAATTAATTCCCCCTCACAATAATTTCCTTATATTTCATAATTTAATCATAATTCCATCCATACTTACGTTTGCGTTACAGTAACCTTGTATTTGTATCTCGAGCGAACAGTTTAATAGAGACTAGAGATGGGCGATCCGCTCATGAACCGTCTAGAAGAGCGGCTCTTTCCAAAGAGCGAGTGAGCGACGGTTCTGGAAAAAAGAACCGCGGCTCTTACGGTCGTATTCGCCAACACAGTTTCAAGTGCAATTGCAAATGAAAGGATTGAAGATCGAAACGGATTGGTTAAATTGGGGATTTTAACCAATCCGTGTCAATCGCTAATCCTTTAAGCCGGGTTTTCCTAGGAGCAGGTTTCCTGTGCCGCGCGCAACGTGATTCGCCCAGCTTGACACGCCGTCCACTCACCAATGAGAAAATCAGCATGGCTGTTTTCCTACAGAGCACATCGCGGCTCACGACAGCGCTTTACGGTGGGCGTGATTGGCCGACTGCTTCTAGAGGAGTGAAGTGCGTCATGCGCCGCACGTTCTGCGGATATTCTCTTACTCTTGTGTGTCTTCTTTCCCTTCCCGTCAAACCGGAGCATGCAGATGACAGAGTAGCTGATGCCAAAGCCATATACGTTATATAGCCGCCCTGATCTGACGCGCCTCGATGTAACTCGTTTTTGTCGGCGCGAAATAGTCTAACTCGGTTCACGCTGCGCAACAAACCTATTCCTGGGAAAACCCGGCTTTAACCTGCGATTGTAGTTTAAACTGTGTTGGTGAATACGGCCGTTACACTTCCATTGCACACAAGAAGCTATGTACCGACATCAGGCAGGGCGCCCTGTTTTAGCTCGATTTTGTGCCCCTTGGATTCTTCAATTTAACAATCAGAAAGAAGTCAAATAAGCTAAAACTCTGTATAATTCAGTGAAAGTGTGAGTGTTCCCATCAGTTATCGATTGTTCAATCAACGAGCAGGTTCTGTATGGATGATTATTCATTGCAAATAATAGACTCACTCTGATTGGTTAACGCTCCTGACTGAATAATCATCTTTGCATAAACATGACTACCATCTCTCTATACAGCAAATACACAAACAAATCATCACATGATATTTGTATGTGATATCCAAGGAAGCAAAGTCACTCTTCGCCCCCCCCCCCGGGTTAACAATTAGTTTGTTGGCGTCTATTTCTCTTTAATAAACTATTCATTACATCCAAGATGAAGAAAAAGGTTTGTTTTTCGTTTCTCTCTTCTCTGTATTTAGTGTTTGTATTTTTTTAAAAACAACTCCCATTTATTGATTTTAGTTTCTTGTTAGTTATGTCGCGATTACATTGGGGGTAACGGTGCCTAGTGGCGTATTCTTAAGATAGCCCAAGGTAGCAAAATTTTTGCAGGCCACCGCGAATACCCACGTCCAGGGGTCCAAAGTGAGCGACCAGATGAGGGAGTGACCCAGAGAGTTTGCAAGCAAGAGAGTGACCAACAGCACGTGAATGGGCGAGAGTGACCTAGAAAGTGAAGGATCAGATCAGTGGGTGACCAAAACAGTGACATAGAGTATGTGCAACCTTGTGAATGATCAAAAGCGTGTCCTAGAACGTGTGCAAGCATGTGAATGATCAGAAGAGTGACTCAGAGTATGTTCAGGCGTGTAAATAATCGAAAGAGTGGCCCAGAGAGTGAGGGGCTAGATCAGTGAGTGAGCAAAAGAGTGACCTAGAAAATTAGGGATAGGATCAGTGAGCGACAAAATTAGTGGCATAGAATGTGTGCAAGCATGTGAATGACCGAAATTTGTACAGGCCACTGTGAATTCCCCCCTACTCTGTCCAGGCCGCTTAAATGCTCTGGAATTGTACCATGGGACACTTAAGCAATCTGTAGATGGGCCGCTTAGTTAATTTTTACAAAATCAGGTTTGAGGAGGGCAGGCTGCATGAGATAACCTTCCAGGGCCATATTTGGTCTGCGGGTCAAGGGCGTTTATGCGATTTATCATTATATGGCTTAGAGGGTGAGTCGCAGTGAATTTTGGGTTCATAGCCTTCAAATAACATTGAAATTAACAGAAATTGATTATAATAACATATAAAAGTACTTTCTTCCGAAATTTCAATTAAAAAAAAATGAAATCTTGATCTCGTCACGGGGGGGGGGGGGGCACGAGTCCCCATGCCCCTGTGTACGTCTCTGATGCCATAAATATGTGTTAGGATTCAGAGTGGCAGAGCTGATGACGAAATTTTGCTGACGAGGGGAGGGGGTCAAAAATGGCTAAAAATTTGCTTACGTAATACTTGAACGTCCCCTTGTAATGTACTAAATAACATACGAGTATATGGATACCTTTTTATAATTGGAAGTATGCCTCTAGAATCAATGATTCGTCAGTAAAATAACGTTGCCTATGCACCCTGTATATAAAATGTCACTTTATTAATTGCGACATTATTTTTTGCAATCTAAAAGAGCTTGACAATAATTGGTAGACACTATTCATCTCTTATACTTATATACGAAATGCTCAGCTATGGAAATTTCTCGTCGAGTGTGACAACCAACTGCATATATTGGGCAAGTTATCGCAGACCATGTTGTACGATGCCACACAACCCTACACTCGTACAAAAAAAATGAATGTCAAATTACAACCACCATTTTGTTTTTATTTGATCCATCCTTATATTACACCAGCTCTGAGGAAAGATTTTGTTTTGGTCTTTGCAGGTTCTGCTGATGGGCAAAAACGCCTCTGGCAAGACGAGTATGAGGTCAATAATATTTGCCAATTACATCGCTCGGGATACGAGGCGTTTGGGTGCTACGAGTAAGTCTTTTTTTTTTTTTCCCAATAGTATGTAATTGTTTGATGCTATTTGATTTATTCTTTGATTGCACAACATACTTTTACACCAGGATTTTCTGTGATGGGGGGAGGGGGCATTCAAGTATTACGTCAGCATTAATACAGGAAGAGAGGGGATTTTGTATTTGCAGACTTTGATGGGGGGGGGGTGTGTCAGAATGACTCTTAAATCATTAACCACCCTCCATAAAAATATGAAATATTCGTAATGGCATCTTTACTGGGAATCTCAAAAAACAGGGAAAAACCTTTTCCCAGTTTGTGGGGCACCTGATCTAACATTCCCCTTATGATAAGTTCTCTATAGATCACATTCCCATTGTAGACCCCTGACTGTCCCCCGTCTCACTTATAAGAGTTGGTCGGGGGCTAAACTGTTTTGTTTCACTCAGCACGTAACTTATGTTGTCTTTGCTGGACTCCCGTGCACAAGCGGGTACGTACACGCTCTTTGAATGGAGGGTGTGCATTGTGATCAGGCGGGGGAGAATTGTTCTGCTTTGGTTTCCTTCTATGCTAATGATACAATGTTTCGTGAATGGCAGATCGCCACTTTCTCCCATCACCTCTGTACCATCTATGCTCCTGTATGATGTGAAGGAGAAAACAAGCTGTGAAGATTTATGGGACAAGCAAAGAAACTATAGTAAAACCCCTCTTAACCCTTGTTTTTATGGCCAAATAAAAATATCCCGGCACAAAGCCTATTCAAATACTGTATTTGAAATCCCTTCTTAACGGTCATCCTCAGATACGGTCAAGAATGCCATTTTCATTATTCTCTATCAATTTGATTAGTGTGGGAATGACTAAAATATTCACACAGAGCATGTCTATGCATGTGAATGGCCAAAGGAGATCCCAGAGCATGTGAGACCAGATCAGTGAGTGTCAACCTCTCGGGGTAACTGGCTTATATCCCCTAAGGCAGCGTTTCTTAACTTTCTTTGCCCATGGCCCTCTTTGAAGCATATTATTTTTCTCGTGGCTCCCCTGTCTTATACCCAGAGTCTTCGACCCTCATCTAGAAGCAAGATCCTTTGTACGTATTGAATTGATTTTTTTCAGTAAATTTATACTGAATGAAAATTTTGCAAATAAGATTGGCCTCCAAACCACTGGCCTAGAATTTATTGAGCTCACCGCTAGTCCGAGTTCTATTCAGGGCCGTCTCAACATCATGGGGGGGGGGGGCCCTAGGCAAAGTGATGCTACAGTAGTCCCATACTTAGCTGGAAATAAACAGCCTACATATTTCCTACTTATTTTCAAAATTTATTGCACTATACAAAATATCATAAGGTGGAGTCACTTACGGGCATGAGGCCCCTCACAAGAGTGGGACTGACAGAGCTGCAGCTCGGGGCCTGATATGGTTTTCATCATTTTTTGTTTTTCACACTATAAATGTAAAGATTAGGGGTCTGTGAAAAATCTAGTCAGGGGCTTGCGAAAAACCCCATCCTAGAGAACCTGCTGCAAAACGTAGGCGGTGAGGCCCAGGTGGGTCCATGCCCTAAGAAGGCCTGGTTTTGTGGGTGGCTTTGTTGGATTCTGTAAGTGTATATAGTCACTAATATAAAAACATTTCTTCACGCCTTCATTTTTCTTTTCGGCTCCCTGCAGCCCTCCAAACCACTTGTCATGGCCCCTTTCTAAATTTTCTTCTGTGGGGCCCCCTTGAAGTATCCCAGTACCACTAGGGAGCCATATGGCCCCCGGTTAAGAACCACTGCCCTAAGGGACAGAGCCTGGGTCATGTCTAGTCTTAAAGATCAGTGAGTGACCAAAACATGAGAGACCAGGTAAGGAAACCACTTTACGGACACCATAGTTGCAGTTTTGGGTTCAAACTATGCTCACTAGATGCCAACACAAGTTCTAATATTATATCCACATATTTTGGCTACTTTTCAATGAAGTTTTAGCTGAAGTTTGTTCATCTTTGGCAACTGTGATGTTATTTTTCTGGTTATGCTCGTGTAGTTTACGTGATTTCACGCTGTTAAATACAAATACAACGCCACAACAGGCAAAATGCCCAACGAGGTGGCTGAAAAAAAGATGTCATATATTTCATATGACCAGTCTAGTAATTGTCGTTGTTTGTTACTAAGAAAAGAGAATCTGATGAGAGAAAATTGATGTAATCAAAAACAGTATTAAATGTAAAATGGGAATTTTTGCTCTTTCTAATGAATTCAGTGTCGAGAGGACACTGTTTTGTTTTATTTTGAAGCAAAGCCGGGGGCCAACAGCCCCCTGACCCCCCCCCCCCCCCCCCCCCACAAATGACGGGCCTGTGGGGCAATGGCTAAAATTGGCAATGGTCGATAGAGCCTGGGCACAATATGAAATGTTCTGAAATTTCATTTCAACGTTTTTCTGAGATTCGTTGATATTCGAGCGAACCACCAGATCAGATTCTTCACCACTGAGATGACTTATTCCAAACCTGCAGCTTTCTTAAAGCAATTTTGAATTGTCTGTTGGCTGACTTTTTTGCCATGCTTAACAAGCCATCCACCCCTCCGTCAATCATAGTATCCACCTACGATTGATAAGATCTCTCAACACAATGGAGAGTAATAGGAATAATCCTTTGTTATAAGTTCCTTTTGCCTCCAGAGAAAACCCAGATTTGCATGAAAGAAAAGGAATTTCCATGTTTTCCTGTTACTATCATTTGGCTTGGCCTTCAAGTTAGAGTTTTTCGAAAATTACTTCGGTACAGATGTTAAAATGCATTGATTTAGCACAGTGACTTTTTTTATTTTTCAAGAAAGAGAGGTTTGACTGTACATTGTTTTCTTTGCAGTTGACGTGGAGCATTCGCACGTGCGATTCCTCGGAAATCTGGTGTTGAATATCTGGGACTGCGGCGGACAGGAAGCATTCATGGAGAACTACTTCGCGAGTCAGCGGGATAACATTTTCAGGAACGTAGAGGTGATTATTTTCAGTATAAATGTGGCAATTTCTGCTCGTACAGTCAAATCCCATTATACCAAACTCCAAGAGACCAGAAAAATCACTTCATTGTAATGAAATTTCGTTATAAAAGAATTCCAGGTTTTAGCATTATTCCTATGTAAACTTATCCACCTGGAGGGATTAGAAAATTGTTCACTAAAACGAGATTTTTGCTATAACAGTATTCGTTGAAACGGGATTTGACTGTGTTACAAGTTTTGTCGGAATGGAGAGGCAATCAGGATTTCTCTTCCATTGAGTTATGGACAAGATGGTGTTTATTTTCTTATCAACAGGTTCTTATATACGTCTTTGATGTTGAATCTCGAGAGCTGGAGAAAGACTTGCACTACTACCAGTCTTGCCTGGAAGCCATCTTGCAGAGCTCTCCTGACGCGAAGATCTTCTGCCTCGTTCATAAGATGGATCTCATCCAAGAAGACCAACGTGAGAAAGTGAGTATTTCTTCATTTATCATCACAGCTATGTCAGTCTGGAGTTATTATAACATTCAGCTGTCTCAGGGCCAGTCTTAGACCTCAAGTGGCACCCCCATCCTAGGTGTTGATCTAGGGTGATGTGTCGGAAGGGGCGATTTATTTATTGTTTAATGCTAGCCACTACTGGTTCTTGAGAGGGGTCGGCATTGTGGGAGACAGTGCAATAGCTTTCTAATTGTGTTTTTATTTACATAAAACATGGGCAGAGATATGTGGAAATCGGACCCTTTTCAAAAAATCCATTGAATCGGCTGAATGCATGCTGTGATCTTTTTTTAACCTCGTTTTTACGGGCATGCAGAAAGTGGACCAGACCTCGCAACAATCATAAAGCTGGTGTCCCTCAAGTTTTATGGCATGCTGGCCAATGCTTGGGAATACTGTAAGTTTATTAAAATTTGCAAGTAAAATAATATGACCATTGTTCAAATCATTGCTCGTGTACTTGGTTCCCATTTAGCCCAGAATTTTGCTTGAAAAGTGAAAAATACGTGAACAGAAGAAAAAAAAGGTCCACAAAAAAAATTGAATTCTGTAAGTTTGAATCCTTTTATGAGAGCATACACCTTTTTTTTCCCCCCTGTTACAAAGAAACATTCAAGAGTGGGCGGGCGGAACAGAAACTTTAAACCACATAAGACTAAGGCTGGGATTACACTTTAAAAGTTCCATAAAGGTTCATTAATAAAACTTTAAAAATGCAACTAATAAAGACATTAGTTGCATTTGCTCGGATGTAACCGATAACCTTATTGGTTGAATTTTTCAAGTTTTTATTAATGAACTTTTATTAAACTTTTGTAGTGTAACTCCCGCCTTTATCCAATATCCTGCTGTCTATACAGGGGGGAGGAAAAAATGGTCAGTTTTTGAAGTAGTTTTGTGACAATTACTTGAACCCTTTTCAAGTCTATTTTCTCAAAATCCCTGGACAGCGAGTTGGTTGAAAAAAAGAAATTTTCAATTGTGCAGGCTTTGTTTTGATGCGTTCAAAGGAAAAACAAGATTTTATATTGTAATGTATCATTTCAATTTTTTTCCCGCCCTTTTACCTTGTATATGGCCCCTCTCCTAAAACGGACGGAAAATGTTCTCCCTAATTTTTCTCGGTGAATAAAATTTTTTTTCGACATTCACTTTTTACCTTGGACGTTGCGCCCCTCCTAGAGTGGACAGAAATAATTTCCCCTAATTTTCTTCGGTAAGTGAAGGGTTTTTCCAACTCTAATTTGGCACTCCTTCAAGAGCATGCCCAATGCGGCTGAGCTACCTTTCGTTGCACTGCTAGGGTGAGTTTAGTGAGCTGGACAAGAGGTGTGGGGCACCAAAGTGCATGGATTTGGCAGACAAATTTATGGTTGTCCAGACTTTTGAGCGCTACTGTATGTGGGAAATTAAATACAAATGAAACATGTTTAATTTTTGCTATAGTGTAATGTTCAACCCATGATACATCTTTGCTTTATATTATTGTATTTAAAAAAAAAATTCTCGTTTTTTATTTTCTATAGGTATTCAGTGAACGGGAGGAGGACATAAAAAGACTGTCTCTGCCGCTCGAGTGCATTTGCTTCCGCACCTCCATTTGGGACGAAACACTCTACAAGGTAAAATGCAATAATGGGTAGTTTTCTAGCTTCTTTAACTTTTTGTGTTTGTTTCATCATATGACAGGAATCGGTAGAGCTGTTCTTGCCTTGAGATAAGCTATCGCTATTGTATGGAAGGCTGCAGAAACTTTTTTTGCCAGAGCACTCCTGCATTGCAGCAGCGCCATCTTAACACATGAGGGGGGCCTTGTGGTTTGGTACTTTTGACTTTTGAGAACAAGTTTGATGATTGGTAGGGGGCGGGAACTTCTAGCTAGATGTAAGTTTGCCTGAGGGCCAACCAAAATTAAGGGGTGATCGGTAATGAAATGAAAACAATTGAAAAAATGACATTTATTAATGGGTTCAAAAATTTACACGATTACTTTATTTTTCTACATAATCACCATGTCGTTCCAAACACTTCTGATATCGTGGGACAAGCTTCTTCAAACCATCTGCATAAAATTCCGCCGCAAAAGCACACCCTTTCAGTCCCAGAATACAGTTGCCATGATTTTCCTTTGAGACTGGATTTGTTTGAATTTTTTCGGTTTAGGTGAATCGGAATGATGTCACACACACACTGCATGGATTGCTGTTTCATCTCAGCATTGGCATATGAAATTTCACGTTTCATCACCAGTGATGATATGGGAAAAAAATTAGTCTCCATCATGGTTAAAGCGGTCGAGAAAAGCATGTACAGATGCCATTCTGTGATCTTTGTCAGCATCTGTGAGCATTTTCGGTACCCATCGTGCACAGTTTCTGATAACTTAAGAGTTTCAGTTTTGATTCTCTCTCTTGTCCTAGAAACTTCTGGAAATTCTAGATAAAGATTGCTGAAGTAAAGTGACAATTTTCTTTCACTTTTGCATTCACACGCTCAACGAGATCATCAGTCCAGACACTAGATCTGCCGCTCCTCCGCTCATTGTGAACATTTGAACGCCCTTCCTTAAACTCAGGACACCATTTCCTCACTTTTCCTTCACTCATTGCAGTAGGCCCATGTTTCACACAATTGATGGTGAATTTGAGCAGCATTATGTCCTCTTGCATTTAAAAATCTAATCACTAATCGAATTTCACAACTAGTGGGATTTGTTATTACCGCACTCATTTTAACACACCGTGTTCCGAAGGCAGACAACACATAAATGACGGCTGCATTCCCAACAGACCAAGTAATGCTACTATTCATGAGCGAACCAATCAGTATTGCCATTTGTTTTTTATACATGATGCAATCAGGCATTTGTGAATCAGCACAATCTGACAAGAGTTGCAGTGTTGCAATAATTCATTCTTGGGCATTGTTGGGAGGAGACTGGTGTGAAATCTGCTTTATTTACAAGTTTGGCAGTTTCACTTCTTCACTGTTGCTAGCAATATATCGGGAAAACGTTTCTTCAGCCAATCTCAAAGGACTTCTAGCCAATTACAGAATTGACTATAATTTCATATTGTCCCCTTGCCCTTCACGCTAGTGTGTGAAAAACAAATTTTAGCATGAGAGCTTTCTCCAAACTGTACCAAATTCCACATTAACAAGATCATAAACAGTACTACTGGCAAGGGCCAAAATAAGAGTAGGGCAGGGCTGCAACTAGAACCATTTTACTGTCGCCTGGGGCAAATATTCATTTTCAGCATCCCCCTTCTTCATAATATTGCATGAGCAAAGGACAAACGTTGTGCTCTTCCTGGTCTGATGCCCAGGGCCTTAGATTTCTTGACCTACCCTAGTTTTAGCCTTGTGTTGGGGATCTGATGCTCTGTACGCTAGACCAGGGACCTCCCATATTATTCGTTCAATATTTTAAATTATGTAAAAACATATTGCACACATTCATTACATTTTCTATAACTGAGGCGACGACTCATTGTGGGGCTCCCACCAGGGATCTGCGGGCTCCTCGTGTTACTATACAGGTGTTTCAGAAGATGCGCTTTGAGAATGAGATGATAAGCAAAAGCGCTTGAGAAGGAAAAGATGAACAAAAACGTAGATTGTGTAGTACAGCCTATAATTTTTTGAAAATTTCAAAAAATTCTCAAATGTCAACACTCGCTTTGATGTATTACTAAGTGGTTGCCGCAGTGAAAAAGCATAAATAGCATTGTGGATACAGTACCTGTTTCACTATAAATACTGGTGCAGTATGCAGACAAAGAAAGGATTTCACGGAGGTGTTGATGCTCTAACCCCCTCGGTGGTGAACTTTCTGCTGCAGTAATTGGATCCCCCATTGGTTATTTTCACATGTTTCTTTGTCTGCTTCCAGCACCAGTATTTTTGATGCTACAGGTGCTCTTCTAACAGCATTTGTTTTTTTTTTAGCCCACTGATCACTTCGCAATGCATAAAAGTGTGTGTTGCTGTTTAAATTTTTTGACACTTTGTTGCTGTGACCATAGCCCCCCCCCCCTCACAAGGGGTAGGGCCGATTGTGCTCCAGCCCTGGGGTCTGAGACGATTCTCTCATTTTTTTGTTTTCACGCTGTAAATTTATTATTGAATGACTTAGAAAGTCTGGGCAGGGGCCCGCCAAAGATCCCAGACTAAGGGTCCTGCTGCAGGATGTAGGGGCCACAGCTGTGACTGTAACCACGAGAGCTAGGGTTTCATTTTCCATCTTCATTCTCGATCGCATACTCCGAAACACTTATATGTCAAAAGTTTATTTGCATTCATTGACTTTTGCAACTGCCTGGTATACAAGCAAATTTATTACATGACCACCCTGTGTGCAATATTAGTTGCTGTGTGACCGAATGTTTCACTTTGGAAGTATACAACAAAATTCACCAGAAACCAGCACTATTTATGCCTCTCAGGATTCAAATCTGCAATATGTGCTCCCTGTTAGTTGACCATACATTTTGTACGCATGTTTGTGGATGATTATTGATTTAAAGTGCGAAGCTTGGTTTTTATATATATATATATATATATATATATATATAATGATTTATTTCCTAGGCATGGTCTTCAATTGTCTATAAGCTCATACCGAACATACAACAGCTCGAGCATAACCTGAAGCAGTTCGCCGATATCATTGAAGCGGATGAAGTCTTGTTGTTCGAAAGGGCCACATTCCTTGTAAGTTGTTCTTTCAATATTATTAATTTGCACATAGTAAAGTCTGCACTTGTTATAATGACATCCATCGAAAGGGAAGCATATAGGATAGTGATTGCATATGGGACTTGTCATACCAGTTGCCATAATGAAGTGATTATTTGAATGAACAAATGAGGAAGTAAGTGAGCAAGCGACTTACAGAGTGAATGAGCGACTGAGTGAGGAACTGACCAAGTCAGTGATTTGAGTGAGTGGTAAATCACTTATTTGTTTTTGCTCATATGCTTACTCAGATACTCGCTAAATTGTATGCTAATCTGTTACTCATTCACTATTCGCTTTCTTGCTCAGAGCCTGTTTCTCACATGAGCAAATGGGGCATGTGTAAAGGCCCCAGAAATTGACTACTTTTCGTACAATAGGCACAGACCGCTCCAGGTATCACTGATTCAAATAACACCATTTAACGTGCCCCGAAAATTTGTATTCATCCGAAGCACAAACTTATGTAATATAGGCCCTGTTCTCGCTTTTTAAATTGCTCATTCACTTGCTTGTTCACTAAATTGCTCACTCGTTCCTCCACTACTCACTTGCTGACTCACTCATTTGTCACCAACTTGTTTACTTACTCACTACTAATTCACTTGCTTGCTAAATTACTCTTGCTAACTACTGTACTTTTCTCACTAATGCTGACTCACTCATTCGTTCACTAACTTGTTTACTCATGCACTACTAATTCACTTTCTTGCTTCCTAAATTACTCGCTCACTTGTTCACTAACTTGTTTGCTCCCTCTTCATTCACTCACTAACTTGTGTCCCGTACTGACTCGTTACCAATTCACTTACTAAATTACTGTTATTTGTGCACTAACTTGTTTGCTCATTCACTAACTAGTTTACTCACTTACTGACTCGCTCATTTGCTCACTAACTTGTTTATTCCCACACTACTGATTCACTTACTAAATTGCTCATTCACTTGCTGACTCTGTCATTTTCTCACTCTTGATAAGCTTGGTAATTCACTCTATCTCTCAACGCTGAACTATTGCTAGTTAATTTTGTGTCAATGTTCGTCTGTGAATTTTCCTTTCTGTAAATTGCTTTGCAGGGAATTTTACTTGTTGAACACGTTGAAGATGTACAATATTGGCCCTGGCATGACCTATGAATTTTTTAAGTTTTTCTTCGTGTGATAAATTCTAAATGCATTATATATGAAATTTCTGTCGATCAAATTTTGTGTCATTTGACGCAATAGAATACTCTTCACAACTCCTCTTTGTCAGGGAAGTTCAATGTGTGCTGATGTTTTTTGTGACCGATACAGTATTCGAAAACTATCCCATTTAAATTCGGAAAACGGCCAAAAACTTAAAGAAAAATAAGCATTTGGCACTTGAAAGACGTTTTCTCATTTATTTTCTCTGCACTCAGGTGATATCTCACGTCCAGAGGAGGGACCACAAAGACGTTCACAGGTTCGAGAAAGTCTCAAACATCATAAAGCAGTTCAAGCTGAGCTGTAGCAAGCTTGCTGCCCAGTTCCAGAGCATGCAGCTGTCGAATGGCAACTTCTCTTCTTACGTTGATGTCTTCACCCCCAACACTTACGTTATGGTCATCATCTCTGATCCGAATATCAGTAAGTTTTTTTATTCAATGACTTTGATTGCTATTATTTTTTCAAATATTGTAACACACACAAAATCATGATGCTAGTAATATCCCAAAGCATACATGCTTGACCCATGGCCCACTGGCCAAATGTGGCCTGCGACCTCAAACATAATTTTTTAAAAATAAACTTAGCAGCACATTTTTCCTTTGGCACATTTACAGATCACTCGAGTGGCCTGCGGCATGTCTTCAGATCATTGTGACACAATTTCCAAGCACTTTAGCGACCTGTGGCTTATTTGCAGACCACTTAAGTGACCTGCGGCAATATCTATTGATCACTGCGGCACAGTTCTGGAGCAGTTAAGTGACTTGTGGCACATTTTCAGATTACTTAAGTGACCTACAGCACTGTTTTAGATCACTTAAAACAGCCCATAGTATATTCACAGGTGACTTAAGTAGGGCGTGGCATATTTTCAGATCAATGCAGCAAAGTTCCAGATCAATCAAGTGGTCTGCGACATATTTTCAGATCTTTTTTAGCATCCCATGTCATATTTATAGATCATCACCACAGCACAGTTCCAGAGCACTTAAGTGATCTGCTAAACAGTTTCAAATCACTCAAACAGCCTGTAGGGCATTTACAGATCAATCATCAATTCACAGATCAGTTTAGTTACCTTCAGCACAGTTTCAGATCACTCAAGTGGCCTGCAGCATATCTACAAATCAGTGTCACAGTTCCAGAGCACTTAAATGACCTGTGGTACATTTACATATCACTTAAGTGGTCTGCTACACAGTTCCAGATCACTCAAGCAGCCCATGCATGACACAGTTTTAGATCACTCCAGTGAAGCAGATCACTGCGCTACACAGTTTCAGTTTTGGTGGTCATTGATAAATTTCATGTAACACATCCCACAGTTGCAATTGATGTTTGAGCTGTGCGACCAACTGCGAAGAAGTCTGTTTGCCTTGTTGCACATAGGACACAATCGTACCTACTGTTGCGAGAGAGTCAACCTTATTGTCCCCAATTTCAAAGTCCATTGCTCATGCTTCCATCTGTTCACAAAGAAAAACAAAGTTCTTTCCTTACCAAGTTTCGGGTGACCATCGATAGATGGTGATATGACCGGAGTTGGTGCGTGATAAAGTAGTAGAAAGGAATGCAGAATTTTATTTTTAGCCGAAGCTTTCAACTTTAAAATGTGAATGCCAAACTTTCGCACACGTTGCAGACTTTCTTTTCAAGGTCTTGTTTCTTGACAGTCTATTGTTATTGGCTTTGTTGTCTTTATATTCAGGCCATGACTTTGTTTCTTTTTGTTTTCAGCGCCAGCAGTGACGCTATTGAATATCAAGAATGCAAGGAAGCATTTCGAGAAACTTGAAGGCGTCAAGCAGCCACAGCAATCTCTCGCCGGTCAATGATAGAAGACGGAAAAAGACTTCGTTATTATAATTCAATTTTTATATTAGTATAACCGATTTGCTTTCTTTGCGTTCTTGTTGCGTTTTGTTTTTTTCGCCGTCTACATACACCCGTATCTTTTTTTTTTGTCTCTTTTGTGAAATTTTTAATCGTGGCAGATTTATTATATGTACTATGTAAATATAAATACAAAGATCTATTAAAAGTATCTAACTTTTTTTGTATTTTGTGTGTGGCCAATTTATTTTTTAAACCAACCTCATCTGCTACATTCAGGGCCCTCCATAGCATTTCTAGTGGTACACAGTGCGGTCTTAAGGCAGGGGCCTCCCAAAAATGAGATCCAGTTGAAATTTTCAAAAATTTGCCTGGTAAGGGCCTCAGAAAAATCACTCGGCCCGGGGGGCTTATAAACAATCTCTACATTTCTAGCTACATTGTAGAAATTTAGTGCATCGTGATTGGCCGAAATGATTGATGAACCATTACGTCACTCATGGTGAAATTTTTTCTGGCGACGTTTAACAATAGATACATTTAATTCGACTTGAGTCTAACATCTACCGTTGGAGTAATGGTTATGGTACAAGACTCATGTACCGAAGGTTGCAAGTTCCATTTGGTCTGAAACACATCCAAATTTTTTTCCAATCTTTCCATCTTCGCTGTCATTTACTGAGATTTACTAAAAGTTTGTTTTTGTTTCTGAATTAATAAAATGCGGTTCACATGCATCGAGAAGACAATAATAACGGCTCGCAAAGCTGGACCCAGCTATCATTTACTGATACAATAAAAAATGCTTTCATTGTTCATTAATGAACTTTGAAATTCAGTTTCGCCCGAAACTCCGCCTCTCGTGCCATCTTGTTAGCTTTTTTGTTGCTCGCAGTAACCAATCACCGGAGTGTTAATGCTTCCTATGTTACTAAGAGAGTAGGGATTCGATTGTAATTACGCGGCTCGGGGATCCATGATGCTCTTAAGACAGTCCTGATGGTACACAAGCCCTCTATACATTTCTACTAGGTATTTGCATCATGTAGAGATGGGGGGGAGGGGCTATCTGAAAGTACCTATCTAGCTTTCTATATTTTTATACATTCAATTTCAGAAATGATACCAAGTCCCACCATCACGAGCGTTCTCTATGCACTTGAAGACTTCCCCCCCACCCCCCGGGGTGAACTCATCTTGACGTGGGTGGCAATAATTATGTGAATATAAACAGCTTTATTCACATGAACTGAAAGTACTTCTAAAACTAGAGCAGCCCCTTCCAAACTTCTCTCTTCGAATTCTACTGTCCGAGTCCATTTAGAATTGCGTTTTTCTATTCTAAACAATCAGATGCCACTCGAACCTTGAATGCGTTTCCCAAGCCTTTTCAATTTCTACCCTTCGTGACATTTTTTTTTTTTTTGGGTGGGGGGGGGGGGGGGAAAGGTGCGTTTCAAAACGGTTTTCAATGTTCCAAAAAAAATCTTATGATCAATTTATTTACAATGCCCCAGAAACAAATACAGGGTGATTCAGAAAAGATGGGAAAAACCTTTTAAGCGGTGATGTACGCACAAACCAATACAAACAATTGTCAACATGTACATTAGTAAAAACACTTTTTTGTGTGTGTTGTGATATTTATATTGTATAAAAAAATTATGTAAAAGCGATATATCGTTAATGAAAATCCTGGTGTTTGGCGATAAGTTGCCAAACGTAACATGCGTAGCTCCGAATCGGTAATGTTCGGCTACTACGTCACGAGATAGGTTAATATAGCCATTAGATAAGGGCGTTATCAAGTCACCCTAGGAGTTAAAATGTCCCTCGATCTTTAATGGCGTAATTGTGATCTTCGCCAATGAGCGTATCCCATGTTAAAACCTAAGTACATTATGGAATTGTGCGTCCCGGTTCGCCCTCCTGTCGTTGTCTTTAGTTAATCGTTGGCCCGGTTGCATCAGCGCCACCGGACGGGAAAAAACCCGTCCTTTTTTGCGAAAGGGCCGTATTCTTTCTTCAGTTTATTGCTCCCCACCCACGGAAAAAAAGACGGTCCGGCATTTTTCTTGTCCGCGCCTGTATGGGAACTCTGCCAGCGCTATGTTTAGCTCTTAATAGTTAAGGGAGGCCTCACAAAAATGAAATCTGGTTGAAATTTCCGAGGATTTGCCTGGTAGGGCATCAGAAAAATCACTTGGCCCGGGGGCCCATGATGCTCTTAAGACGGCCTTGGGTGGCCGCAGGGCTACATAACAATGGCTGTCTCGTGAGGCGCTGGAGTCGGTACCAGCTGACGCCACATAATCGTTGCATTACTCTGCCCATTTCACCGAATTATTTCCAAAATTATCTTTTCGATTATTGTCATTAGTGCTGTAGAACCTCGATAACTCGACATGCGGATGTAACTCGACTACCCAGATAACTCCCGCTCACGTTAACTACGATCCATGTTTGTTATGTGTGTGTGTGTGCGTGCTATCACTACTTTTTCCGAAATTTCTGTGGATTGGACAGTTAATACGTTTTTTCAGGACATTTCTCCCGTGCATTTCAACAATTCCCCGTTTCATTGTTTTGGTCGAAAATACTTCCTCACATACCTTGGTGGGGAATAGGGTGGTCTTCTTCCACTTTTTGGAGCCTCCGAAACTCGACCTGTAAATAAAGGATCAGTCCCACGAGAGTTTGCTAGGGGACCCCTGGTAAGATAATTGAAGTTAATAAAAGTCTTTGTTGGACATAAACCGCAAAAACCACAGCCCGCGTGAAGTAATCCGTACTTGTCCGGTCATTTTCGAAGGAAGACGCCATAGGCGGAGATAGACTTGGCAGTCTAGTGGGGGGGGGGCCAAGATGATGATGTCAATTCATATATACATTAGATCAGTCGACTCCATCTTTGACGCTAGGGGGGCAATGCCTCCCCACGCCCCCCCCCCCGTATCTCCGCCCATGGAAGACGCTCGTTCCGCTGCCTTTGTATTGAAAGCCATAAAAATTATTGCTTCCCCGATGCCCGAGACGACCGCGGATCCTGACAAAGACTTTTATTATCTTTAACTTTAATTATCTTACCAAGGGTCCCCTAGCCCACTCTCGTGGGACTGAGGCCTTACGAAAGTCACAGATAAGCACGGATGATATCTGAAATTTTCGAGCGAGAGATGGTTGAATGAGGCTGCGGTTATAGTGCAGCGAAGAGGTAAGCAGTACGAGAATTGTGCGACCGGGAAGGAAAAAAAAATGCATAGGAGGTGGGGGAAGAGACGTCCGTGCATAGTAAAAGAGGAGGAAGATAGAAAAAATAGCTAGAGGGTTCTGAAATGTAAGGGTGTGATGATGATGATTCCTCCACAGAAGGAAATAGAAAAAATTGAGAAACGGACCAATCAGCAGATCCGGAGTGAAAACAAACTGGATTGCTCAAGTCACGCACCCCGTTGAGTGACCTCTTTCCATTCTTCGTCTCGCTGCTCGAGTATGTGCTAGTCTCTTTTATACACTCCCATACCTCGTGGTCGCCTCACTATGTATTCGGCCTAAGATAGAAATATATTGATGTATAAAATATTTTTTTTCCGCAATTGCAATTTCTGGCAAGGGGCCATTCAAGTATTACGTAAGCAGATTTTTACCCATTTTTGACCCCCTCTCCCTTGTAAGCAAAATTTCGTCAGCAGCATAGAATATTTCATATCTTCAAAAAGGGTGGTTGATGACGTAAGCAACCTTCAAAACCCCCTCCCCACTTGTCATCAAAAGTCAGCAAATCCGAAATCCCCTCGATGCTGACGTAATACTTGAATGACCCCAATTGCAAATAACGGATATTTCGATACGCTAATGCTTTTCTATTTTTACCATATTTCGGGACTATTCGGAAACTTCAATTGAAGGCCGACGAAGACAGAGATCACGTGGATTTGCCCGTCCAATCCTCTGCTCGATGTGTTTGGTCGCACGACGCAATGTCTGACGTGATGGGGATGAGCGTAGGGAGTATACTGTATTCCCTTTCCGTCATCACGTGATCTCTACCTTTGTTGGCCTTGCAACGCTTAAAAATAGAAAACGCGGTAAGGTTTTCTGTTTGAGATTTCTTTTAATCGAAACTGGATGAGCTCTAATAATCGCTGTTCTTGTTGGTGTTGATCTCGATCCACTCGGACGTTCGGTACTTCTGGTCGGCGTCGATGTCGTCGTCATAATGACGCGATGACCGCTGGTCGGCGGCCCTGGCGAAATCCGCGCGTCCCCTCTCGATGTTTTTGGTCTTGTGGGTCATGCGGTACATAATGTTGCGGGCCCGTTGTTGTATTCCGCTGCCGCCGCCGCCCCCTGAGTCATACTCGTCCTGGATGCTGATGCGCTTATGCTGACGACTTCCCCTTCCGTCATCGCCTGCGTCGTAGGGGACGTCGCTGACCCTTTTCCTTTGGCTGTCGACGGCGGACTTGAAGTCGTCGCTGTCTTCGACGACGATGCTCCTGCGAACTTCCGACGTAGGTGGTGGTGGTGGGGGAAACGATGGCCTGCGATGACTTGAATCGCCGATTTTATGGACGTAAGACATCGGCGGTGGCGGTGGAGGAGGAAACGAGGACCTGTCATGATTGGAATCGCTGCTTTTGCGGACATACGGCATGTCGCGACCGGAATCGCTGCTTTTGCGGACGTGCGGCATCGGTGGTGGCGGTGGAGGAAACGAGCCCCTTTGGCGACTGGAATCGGTACTGATGCGTCGTTGACCTCCGCTCTCGTCGTCGTATTTGGAAGGTTCCGAGACGGCGATGGTTTTCGGTCGGACGCGGACGCTCTCTCGGATGGCATTGCCGTTCCTGGCAGGTTCGGGGACTGCTATGGTGTTGGATCGGATGTCGAAATTCTGACGACGATCCCTTTCCGTGCTGAATCTGCCGTCGTCGACTCGTCGTCGCGAGTAGTCGTCGGTTCTGGCGGATGGTATCATCCTGGTGCCACTTGTCATCGGGGGACTTCCGGGACATAATCGGTTAGTCGGAATTTTCCGACGCGCCGGTGACGGACACGACACGCACTGGCACCGTCCCAGGCATCGACCGCACACGTGCGATCCGTCCTGTTCTCGTTTATAGACCAGTCCCCGCTCGATCCATTTCTTGGCGAACCTCCCGTTATAGTTCCAGGGCACCTCGAACGGCCCGGTCGCGCAGGAATCATCGCTCAGCAGCTCGTCGCCCCTCATGGCGGGTCCGTCGTAGTAGTGCCTTGTCCTGTAGCTCGAGTCCGTCTCTGGGGGCACCCCGTTGTCGATGACGGTCTCGTCGGTGAGGAAGTGCCTCACGTAGTTCCTGTTGGTGGATTCGACGTTCCATCTCGGGGCGGGCAGTTGCGTGATTGGCTTCGGCCCCGGAGGGGGCGGCGGCCAGATGGTCGCCACGTAGTCGGCGTCCGACTCGTGGTCCTCACAGACCTCCCACTCCTTGTGCCAGGAGGAACAGTCCCTCTCTAGGGAACGGTTGACGCAACACTTACAGGTCAGGTCTTCCATGTCGTTGACGACCCTTTACGAAGATGACTTTTCTGGGGGGGGGGGCGATTTGGGTGATGTCTTTGGCTGATAATCTTTGATAAAGATGGCTCTTTAAAAATTTATATACGCTAGACTTTTGATTATTAAGGAAACAGAAATAACTTCCTGTAACTAACACCAGGTGTCCCTAAACCGAAAAGAAAAAAAAAATAGACTTCGCCACACGAAAACCTAATTTCCTGTGAAGCTAGTTTCCTAAATCATTTAGTTCACTGTTGTGCAACAAACACGATCGCCATTCTTGGAATTTATAACCAAGTAACAGTACACCGTTATTGTTGGCGGCCTAGTCCCCCTCCCTCCCCCCTTATTCGCAACAAAGATGGAGCCCAAGTTGCACACAAATCAAAATTTTCGAGCGGTGGTCAGGTTTCCTGTTTCTCGCTTGGGCAAACGGAGCACACGCCCAGGCACCAACTATTTTCACGGCCCAGAAATCGGCTGCCTTTTGTGCTGTGGGTATGTCCTAAATGCCCCCCTAACCCCGCCCTAAAGAACACTACATACAATGGGCAAAAAAAAAAAAATTCACATTTACCCAGGGCGCGAACTTATGACGAACAGGCCCTGATGGTGGTTTCAATGTTAACAGCATACTAACAATATAATTTGTCTCACACTTTCATTATACACAATTATTTAATTGTAATTAAACATTACTCTTTAATTTTAAAATACACCTTTACTTCTTAACTAACTTGTTAGTTAGCTAAAACGCAGTAGCCTAATTATTATTATTACAACTCTGCAATTAGACTAATAATTATACACTGCTCAAAACAATTAAGGGAGCAAGCAAAAAAGTGAAGAAAACCGTGCGAGACAGCCACGTATTGGCACACAATGGATAGTACACGCGTATCAATGCGCAATACAGAAAAAAGACGTAAAAAAAATTGGAATTAAGCTTTAATTCTTTGAAAATATGGAAAAAACATGAAAAGATGATTTAGGGCAACAATTTGGTTACATGTAAACGATAAAAAAAAGTACTGTTTAGACATGATGCATGAGTTTTAATAGGGCGTGTGGTCTCCTCGAACAGCTAAGACTGCTGCACACCTGTTTGCCATGGATGCGATGAGGTTATCGATCAGATTTTGGGGAATACTGTTCCACTCCTCAAGAAGTGCAATCTGCAAGTCTCGGACAGTAACAGGCGGCCTTGGTCGCGCAGCAATGCGTCGTCCATTGGATTCAGGTGAGGAGAGCACGCTGGCCATTCCATACGCTGTATTGTTTCAGCTTCAAGCATGTTCTCCACCAGACGAGCTCTATGCGGTCGGGCATTATCATCCTGGAAAACAAAGGAATCTCCAATGGATGACATGAGGTCGCAGTATCTCGTCTGCATATCTTCGGGCCGTCAAAGTGCCATTCCGAATGATATGCAGGTCCGTACGTCCGCCTATGCTGATTCCACCCCATACCATCCAACCAGCTCGTCTGTATTGTGACCTTTCACGAACGAATGCGGGGTTGTTTCGAGTGCCCCTGTCCCTCCATACCAGAACACGTCGGGTGTCACACTCCAGACTGAATCGGGACTCGCCTGTAAACAGCACTTGGCTCCAATCATGTTGCTCTCAATCTCGATGTTCAGCAGCCCATCTCCTTGGGTCGCACGGTGGCGTGGGGTCAACGGAATGCAGACCATTGGCCTACGTGCATATAGCCCTCCCTCATGAAGCCGATTACGTACTGTTTGGCTGGACACCCTTCGTTCTGTTGCCAAGAGCAACCGTCTTTGCAGCTGCGTAGCATTCCCTGTTCTGTTTCGACGGGCTGTTAACCGTACATACCGGTCATCAGTTGCTGTAGTGGCGCGTGGCCGACCTTGCCCTGGTCGACGTCTAACATTTCCTGTTTCTTGGAATCGATTCCACAGCCTTGCAACAACATTTCTGGCGACTCCAACAGCGTCCGCGACACTACGTTGTGTTTGCCCGGATTCCAGTCTGCCTATAACACGCCATGCCATGGATTCCGGTAAATCACGTTGTTGAGACATCCTCAAGTCACCTTGTCTCAAAAAACAATACTGCGCAATCGAATTTCACAGTAAAACAGACGTTTCTGCAACATCCCGATTTCTGCCCTTATCTCCTTTTCCTGGTTTTTGACGTCATGAACTTTGATTTGCATATGAAGTTTTCTTCTTCCGTTTCCTGCTAGGCTTTAAATTATGGATTATTCATTTTATGTTACTTATCGGTACACATCTTTGCGTAATTTTGTTAAAACCATGTGCTCCCCTAATTGTTTTGAGCAGTGTAGTCGACTAGCTGATACCCGGCGTTGTTGCCCGTCCCGTAAAAAATTTATATACGTATAGCTTATTAATTATTTCTTAATCAAAATATTTCTGCATCAAGTAAGAAAAAATTACTTTTATTTTCAAATATTTTAATTAAATACATCAGGCTATCGCTTGTGGATACACAATATTTTTTGTTTTTCCATCTGGTGTGTAGATTTACAAATTTTTGGGATTACGAACAGGCGACGTAAAGGTGTCCGTGTGGAAAACAGTACTCAAGTAGGTACAAGATACCTGCCTCTGCTAGCGACTGGCCTTGCGCTTTGTTGATTGTCATGGCAAAAGCTAAACGAATCGGGAACTGTAATCGCTTCGAAGTGAATGGCATTTCTTCGGTGATAATTGGGATACGTGGAACGAAGACGTCTTTTTCTTTGTCACATCCAGTTAGAATCGTTGCTTCTATGATGTAATTGTGAAACTTCTTCACCCAGAGGCTGGTGCAATTGCAGAGTCTCGGTGTGTCCAAATTTCTTAAAAGCATTATAGGTGCTCCGACTTTTGGGGTCAAGTTGTGTGGTGGCACACCCGGAATATCCAAAGGAGTTCAGAAATTCTGCAGGATACAGAACTAAATGTCTGTGACAGTGTCAACCGATTTGTAAGATGTGGAGTCTCCCGGAATGATTTTTAGGATTTTTTCGTTGATCTTGTTCACACTGTCATTCTTCCGTGCCACAATCGCTCTCACAAAGCCACTCATGGTTTCGGTGATTTTGTTGAATGTTTGGGAAGACTTTGTCTGCAAGTTCTTGAATTGAGTTTAACAACTGGCAAAATCCATTTGGGAACGTAATCGGTCCAGTGCTTGGGTCTACGGGAATTGGATTGGATTTTGGGTTTATTGGCGCAAGGACCAATTTGGTCAAACTGCGCCAAAACAAATATAAAAATTAAAAAAATGTCCTTTTGTCATGTCAAAACAAAAACTGTGCATGATAAAAAAGCAACGTGAAACATAAAACAATGACATGAATTGTAAAAACTATAATTTGTCATAAAAACCAATGGCTTTGATGAATTTAAAAATGCGAGATGCATCGCAATGGTCAGATAAAATGTCACGAAGTGAAAGATGATTGTGACCAAAAGCGGTCGTAAAATGATGACGATGATGTGAACAAGTAAAAGCATGAGCAATGGTCAATGGACTTTGACAATGAGGGCACTCTGGTTGACTCTCTCGTAATAAAAGATATGATTGTGTGAGGCGACTGTGTCCTATGCGTAACCGGGCAAGCAGAACTTCCTCCTTTCGGTTAGTTCTGCAGCTCGAACGCCAGTGGCCAAGTGTGGGCTTGATGGCATGAAGTTTATTATTAGTTTGATTGTTCCAATGATCCTGCCAGCGGCGCTGCATCACTTCCCGGAGGATTGAGAAGTGGTCACTGGCAGGTACCAGAAGGCTATTATCAATGTTAGTTGTTGTTCGAGCTGCGTTGTCTGCTTTTTCGTTGCCCGGTATTCCTACATGACTTGGTACCCAGTAAAATTTTACTGTGGTACCGTGATGAATGAGGTGATGCAGTTCATGAAAAATGGCATGAATGAATGGATGAGTGTGAAAAGTGAAGGAACACAGTGCTTGCAATGCGCTGAGAGAGTCGCTATAGATGATGCATCGTCGGTGGCGTTTGCGTCGTATATGACGTAGAGCCTGAAGGATTGCGTACAGTTCTGCCGAATAAATAGAGAATGTGTCGTGAAGTTTGAAAGATGTCTCCTCACAGCAGATGTAGGCACAACCGACATGCCCAGGGCTCTTGGAGCCATCGGTATATATGGGGAAGTACCTATTGTACCTACCCCTGTGCCTGAAGAATATCTGTCGATATATAACATCTGCTGTGGTGGCTCTGGGGTATAACGATAATGAAAGAGAGACATCTGGCAGAGACTGCTCCCATGGTGCCAGTTGCCAAGCAACTGGGGCCACACGACTGATGTCTAATTCTAGTTCTTCCACAAGTGCCCTCATACGAAGACCGTAAGATGGAACACATGAAGGTCGAGCAGCAAAAAGTCTATGAAATGACGGATTAAAAATGACACGATGAAGTGGATGATCTGGTAAAGACTTCATTTTGATATGATATTTCAAAGAAAGTTGTTGGCGTCTTGATGTCAGTGATGGCTCGTTGCATTCGACATAGAGGCTTTCCATGGGAGAAGTTCGGAAAGCTCCAGAGGAAATGCGGAGAGCGAGATGATGAATTGGGTCGAGCACACTCAGATAGCTCCGAGGGGCTGACCCGTATACAATGGAACCGTAGTCGAGCTTTGATCGTATTAGAGCTTTATATAAGTGGAGGAGCGACTTACGGTCTGCTCCCCATGATGTAGAAGAGATGACCTTCAAGAGGTTCATCGTCTTCATGCAACGAGCTCTCAACTGTGAAATATGAGGTTTAAATGTAAGTTTCTTGTCAAATGTAATGCCGAGGAATTTTGTGTTCTCTACAATAGGTATTTGACTATTATTTAAAAATAATTGTGGGTCATCATGAAGCTCACGACGCCGGCAAAAATGCACAGCGACGGTTTTGTCAGCGGAGAAAGAGAAGCCGTTATTATGAGCCCACTTGCTGATCTTGTTGAGTGCGGTTTGTAATTGTCTCTCGGCTGACCTCATATTCACTGATTGATATGATATCAACAGATCATCCACGTATAGTGCGCCAGTGACAGACAACGGGAGTTGGTTCAACACCCCGTTGAGTCTTAAAATAAAAAGTGTTACACTTAAAATGCTACCTTGAGGTACACCTTGTTCTTGGATTTGGGGAGCTGATAATGTACTTCCGATCCGTACCTGGAAGATGCGTCGAGCGAGAAAGTTCTTAATGAAAATAGGCAAGTTGCCCCGCAAGCCATAATTATAGAGGTCGGAAAGAATTCCGTGCCTCC